>NC_134678.1:4344357-4655071 GCF_024713945.1 Dermatophagoides farinae
TTGACTATACACCAACTATTACATAATCATGTTGATATCGGCTAGTTCGTGTCGTCGTTTGGTAGTTAAAAAGATGACGATGATGACGAAAACAACTGGAGATTTACTGGATGAAGACACGAAGAATAGCAAAAAAAAAAAATTTCCTAGTTCATTGATGTGACAAATTTATTACACGCGCTATATACATAACAATATAGAAAGTGGGGACAAATCCCGATCCATGATGATGATCCAGAATTTTATATGAAAACATGATAATATCATGTAAATTGTATGTAAAGCTCTTTACTTGTCATCGAATAAGGGATTTTTGTTTTGTTTTGTCTCGAAAAAATTTAAAATATTTTATTTTAAAAAATACTTTTCAACATACAAAAATACAAACCTTTATATTTTCATCATTAAACAAGAAATACAAATCACAATTATTATATGTCATAATATACTGTACATTCTTATTCATTTTATATTAAGCTGTTGCTTAATTCCTGTGTGTCAAAAAAAAGGAATCAAGTAATTCTAAGTATTTTAAATGCGCATGTCCAAATTTATTTTGTGTGTGCACACACATGTGTGTGTGTACTTTTCTCAAATTCATTGTGCGTTGTTTGATGATTCGATCTTGTTCATTCATCGTTTAACCACCAACCAAAACAGAATCCAGATCGCGTGAAACGTAATTCTTGAATACTGCTAATTTTTTTTTTGTTTGTGCGCGCCAAAAACAAAACAAAACAAAACAAAAAAAAATATCAACAGCCTGTTTCTTCTCATCGACCTGTGTGTGTTCCATATAATTGTGAAAAAATTATCGCTCATTTCCTAATAACATTCATTCCTTGTTTTCAATATTTCCCATCTGTCCATTACACTTGAATGCATTTCACTACTTGCTCTTTAATTAAATTAACCGGAAGAAAAGGGTCCGTATTCAATTTGTTGTTTAAATCAAATGTTAATTGAATCTATTGTTTTGTTTCCCATTTCGCCAACTATTGTAGATGATTTATACCGGCGAGCAACGACGAGTCGATCCGGACACTCTCGGGAATTGAATTCGGTTAAACTTTACCGTTTTGATGATATAAAATTTTTTTTCTTTCACCAATTAGTAATTATCGATTTTTTTTCATCAGTATTTGTTTGGCTGAACCGTTTCGTCCATGTCATTTGTTTTTTTTCCGTGTATTTTTGTTCCAAATGATTGGTCAAGTGAACAATATTTATATTTTTTCCCTTTGTGTACACTATAGATAAACTTGGTCAATTTACCAGGATGAATTTCAATCTAATTTTCTGACATTTCAGCCACAACAACAATAACAACAGTCTTCAAATCCGATTTTTTCAAATACAAATTATCCGTAACGGTCATCATCGTTAACATGATGTTCATATCGGATTGCATTCCATCAATGACCAAAAGGATTGAATCAATACAATCCTTTGTGTTTGGCATCGTTCCATTGTTGATTGTTCACTCATTTCTGTTGGGTACAGTATTTTTTTTCGTTTTTTTTACTATTAATTAACAATATCTAGATTGATTAGCATATGATTTTACTTAAAATTCTGTTTATTGATCTTGATTGATGTTCATGTTGAATTTTTCATGTTTTAATTTTCAATTTTTTTTATATACAGCTGTCTATTCGATAATCATCATCATTATTATAAAGCATTTCATTTGATTTTTTTTGTTCATCATTAATTTTGTATATTTTTGAACGTCATGAGATCATATTTCATATTTTTTTAACGTTTTTTGTTCATTTGTTTTTTTACACAATTAATTAACAGAATGAAAGGACATATACATGCGAGCTTTTTTTTGTTTTTTGTTGGATCGTTAAACAGCGATTATAATGATACGATGTTCTCACCATCATGATAATCATCGCCCATTATTCTGAAAATTCAAGTTACACACACGTGTTTTTTTTTACCTTGCCCTTTTTAAAAAAGCTGTCAAATGCGTGTTTTGTGTTTGTGTGTTCATAAATCATCCATGATGACGATACTAAAATCTTAAATGTATACAGTATACTAGTAGAGAATTATTCGTTGTTCTAGTTTATTTCATTTCTCATTCTTGTTCTATGCAATCTTAATTAAGCTCATTGAATATAAAAGAAGAAACATAAATAAACACAAGAAAAAAAAACTTTACATTGGATTCCATTAAAATTTTTTTTTTGTTGTTCGGTCGTCATTATCATCATCGTCGTCGTATGAAAATGACATCATTTTCTTTGTTTCTAAATTAACATGTTGACTGTCAGCATTTAAAATGAAAAACCAAAAACAAATAAGAGAAAATTTTCTCATTTGAATACTAGAGACTTTGATACTTTCAATTTTATCCATTTATTCAGTATAGTAGCCATTCAACTTACAGATTTTCTTGGTCTTTGATGAGATAAAAATGACAAATAGAATCTTCTGTAGTTATATAATAATAATATACGGAACAATTTAATCCATTAATCAATAATGTGTACTTGTTTTTGTGTTTTTGTTCAGGAAACTATTTCCTATTCATTATATTTTGAGTATTCATTTAATCATCGTACTCCAATACACACACACTGGGTATTTGAAATCGACTAATACCTTGATAAGATCTTAGAATTCATGTTGTTGTTATTGTTGTTTGTCATGGCTTATAACTATAACTTTATTCAATTGTTGTGAATGAAAAAAACATAGGCTGAAATACATACAAACAAAAACTACAACAACAAGAAAAGAAAGCGAATTATTATTATTACTTAATTCTGTAAAAAATAAAAACCTTAACATCAACCGTGTGTATGTGTATACAAAGGGCACACTGATTTGTTTATATAAAAGATATAAAAAAATTCTATAACCAACCAAATAAACGACCAATAAACCGGCTATAAAAAAAATATACAAGAATAAAAAAAAAGAGGAAAAAATTGATCCCATTTATTCTTTATCGTAAGCCAAACAACAAGAGAAAAACTTTTCATGTTTTTTTTAGCTGTTGATGATGATATATCATAATTTATGATATGCAATAAACAACACACACACATACACACACATTGGATAAATTGCCGGTGAGGTATGGATCGTTTTTTGTTCTCTGTTTATTTGTTTGTAACGGTTGATACGGTTATGATCCTTATGGAATATATTTTAGATTTCACTTGCCATTGTCTAATCATAGTTTTTCTCGATGACTTGTATACATGCCGAATAAAAAAAAAGAAGAATCTTTAGTTATATTATTCTTGTGAATGATCATGATGATGATGATGATGATGTCGATGATTGTTATGTTGTCGATAGATATATTGGCTGTCGTTCATTTGAATTGTGCCTAAAATGTGTCAACTTAATAACTAATCGCATCGTTTTTTTCCGTTTTTTTTTTCGTTATTGTTGTTGATGACACTTTTATTCTCTCTTTCCCTCTCTTTTTTTTTTTTTTTTTTTTTTTGGTGAACATTTCAAACGCAAAAAGAAATGGCCAAATCTTTGAAAGAAACATTGGGATATAATACAAAAACTATAACATCATTATTTGACAACAACGCGGCAATACGGCGGCAGCAACAAAAATTTGTTTGTTTTGTGACTTGTCGTAGTCAACATTCAAAATGTCTGTCGATTATATTCTTGCTTTCTGTTTTTTTTCCTGTATCTATCAAGTTGAATCACTATTTAAAAATGATTGATTCGAACCTATTAGTTTATTCGACTAGCACGATCGTTTTTTTCATTCACTATTTTCATAACTCTCTCAATAAGACAGCTTTTTTTTCGTTACTTGTCGATTCTTTGATACACTTTCATTTCAATGCGTTCACTTGATCTTTTTTTCTATTTATTATCATTATGGATATATTACTTTTTTACATATTCAACATTGAATATGACGATCAAAACATTGGAAAAAACGTCTTTTTTCCACTAAAATGGAAGGAATGATTACTAAGACAGACAAGAGAGGGAATATTTTGGCTTAATTATCGAGCCTAGTCGATAAAACTTTGATAGCAACTAAAGGTTTTCTTCAATTTAATGAGTCAGTCTAAATGTATGGTATTTGTTTTTTTTTTAGTTCATCAACAAACATTGCTTCTAACGATTTTTTGTTTCAAACAGCCAATAATAATAAAAATAATAAAACTCGATTATTTACCCCAAATCGATTCTCAATGAGCAATAGATGATGACGATGATGATCTAGCTTTTTTTTTGTTAGGGTACAAATTTTTTTTTTCTTTTGAAAACAGAAAAAACGGATAAATCAAATGTGAAACGAAAAAAAAACATTAGACAGGAAGTACACATACACATAAGTGTGTCTGTCATGTCAGTTAATTTTGTGTGATTAGATAATGGAATCTATTCCTTTATCAATAATGGTCTGTTTTATGTTATTTCATCTATATACCAAAAAAAAAAAAAGTTTTCTTCTTTTTCTGTTTTCGTTTCGTCCATATTTTCTGTTGTTTGTTATCATCATAATCATTTTGGATGATACTAATCGAATAGAACTTTTATTCTATTTGTCTTTATTCATGAACTGTTTACCTTTTTTTTCTCTCTCGAATGACCAATGAACTATGATCGACCAAGTCAAACCATTTAACACTCGACAATGTTTAATTAACAAAAAAAAATTTATGTAAACCTTATATATGAAGAAATGATTGATTGAAAGATTTGATGGATGATATGAATTGAAATATGACCATAATGAATGAAAATATGTTCATTTTTTTCACATAGAAATTCAAACTGAATTGATTTCTGGCTTTCATTTATTTTTTATTTACAAAAATTGTGTCACACATATATGGATAGAATCACCTTTCTTGTCTACTGTTATGGATTGGTTTGTTATACCATAGGCATGATGGGAAAAATTCGTTTTCATTTGATTGGTGTTGTTGTTGTTGTTGTTGTCATTTTGTTCATCCTCTTTGCACTTTTTGTCCATAGTCATCATCATCATCATCATTATTATTAAGATGTATAATGCATGTTTTTTTTCACTAAAACTATATTGTGTTTGTGTCTGTGTATTTAGTATAGTGTTTCGTTCCAAACGATTTGCTATGAATGAATGAAATGAAATGAATTGAATGGACCATTTTTGCTTGTTGAAAACAACAAACGACACATTAACGATCATGTTTATTGTCTTCATTCTTTTCTTCATTCTCTGCTTTCTGTTGTTTCTCTCTCTCTTTTTTGTTTTTGCAGATAGATCTCTGGATTCTATCCATGTCCATGTGACCATTTCTTTAGGAGGGGTGAAATGGAATATTTTTTTACCCTTGGCTTTTTTTTGTTATTGCAGATTTTGTTTTTGAAACACGTGCCGAAACTGAATGAAACATTTTTCATTGTGATTCTCTTTTCGGGTCATTGTTATTGTTGTCGATGGTGATGGTGATTTTATATTTGTTTTTTTTTGGGCCTGGGGGACATTTTTCACTTTCACTTGTATTGCATGAATGATTCTAACCAAAAAATAATGTGCATAACATTTCCGTATGTCTAGGGTATTAGTTTTCAAGGCACGAATCTTTGGAAACAAAAACTAAATATAACAACAGATTTTTTTTCTCTGTTGGTTTGTTGGAACCATTTTGTTTTTGTTGTTGTTGTTGTTTTACACACACACACACATACACAAACACATAAGGACAAACAAACAAACAAAAAATTTTTTTTCACTTTATCCACTTGTCGTCGTCATCGTTTTCATTGTCGTAATAATATTGACATTCTATTATTTCAGCCTATACCCGATACAAGTTTAGATTTGAAATACACTTGTCCATTTTTTTCAGCCAGTTTCATTAAAGTTAATTTAGTGAGATTCCAAACAAAATGGATGAATGTATGAATGATCCAATTGTGGTGATGGTAAACGTACTGAACGCGGTAATGTCTTGCCCTATGAAGCCCAAATCCTGTCATCATCATCATCATCATCATTGTGATTGTCTCGTCATTTGTTAAATCCTCCCCATACAAAAAAGCTTTTTGACTTGTTTAGTTCATTTTTTTTAGTGTTTCTTTTCGTTGGTTCAAATTAGCTGCTTCATTTAGCTGTTATGGGCCTTTTGTTTTTTCCAGTTTCTGGATCTCTTCAGAATTTGTCGATGAAGTTGTATATGTGTGTGTGTGTGTGTGTGGTGTAGTATGGTAGATTTGTCAATAAATTATTTATTTTAAGTTTCATGGATGATGAGTCTTTTTTTGATTCATTTGACCCATCTGAAAATCCTGAAATGTTTTGTTTTTTTTCGTGTTTTGATACCGTTCGAATTATTTTTTTTTAATCTATTCGAATCAATCCATGTTCTAAATACAATCTATCGATCTATTATTTTTTTTGATTAGATTTAGCTGATTCTTGATCATCATCATCATCATCATCATAATCAATGTTTGGAGAGGTAAAAATAAAAATTTTAAAAATCTTATCTCTTATATTAAGTCATGGAATCTAAGATTAAAATGATTTTGATAAAATACCAACAACAAATTAGTGATGAAAAATCTAAATGCATTATTTATTTTTTTTTTCATTCATTTTCTTGGACATTCGATTTTTTGTGGAATTAGATCTTCCAAATCATTACATCTGTCTTGTAGAATTATTAGTCAATCTTAATGGTAGTAAATCTTTGTTTTTTTTGTATTTCTTACTGAAACAATAATCTTTATTATCATGGTCTCTGGAATCGATGATTGACTTTTTTGTTTTGTTTTGATCAATGTGTGTATGGATTGGTTGTTCAGATTTTGTTCATTTCTACGAAATTATTTCCTTTCTTTTTTGTAACGATAAAGAGTACATAGAATTTAAAGGCAATAATTCATTCGATAAATGAAAATGGGTTATTCAATTTCAGAAATAAAAAGATATGGATATGTAATTTTTCTTGTTCTTTTTTTTGCCGGATCTTCACTCACTCATTCTCAAAATGATTTTCATAGCTATCTATTTTATTTCCATCCATTGGGGCCTTGAGTTGTTTGGTGGTTTTTTTCCCTTTGGTTCGGCTTCTTTTCGCTCTATTGCCAAACTCACCGGACCGTTGCACGTTAACTCGATTGCTTTTGTCACATGGGTTCTTTTCGGGTTTTTTCTTCATAATTTTTTTTCTGGCTTATATATTTGCTAGGAATGTTATGTCTGTGTGGTTTCCTCATTTTTTTTCTCAATCAGCCTTTATCCGACAAAATTCTGTATGTGTGTGTGTGTGTGTGGTTGTCGCGCGTGGTTTATTTTCGTTTTTTTTGCGGATATTTTCGTTCATTTCTTTTTCTCCTCTTTTCAAAACTGTGAAGAAAAAGAAAGAAAAATATATTCTGGTTTGTGTTCAGGTGACTTTCTCTCACCAAAAAAAAAAAATATATGTCCTGTTATATTCCTGAAACAGATGATTGAGTTCCTGTACTCCTAAATGTCTCAAATGTAGTGTAGATAGTCATGGTGTTTTTTTTGTTGCCTGTCAAAATAAACTTGGCCTACACATGATTCATACAAATAGACACAAGTCATGCATTTCAGAATGTATAAGACAGCACAATTCAATTAGTTTGCTAATGCAGGTTTGCCTTGTTTCTCGGGTCCCATTTGAACTTAAAAAGGCGAATAAAAAAGGATAAAAAATTCTTGATATTTCGATTTTGAATAACAAAATGTTTCAATGTTTTTTTTGCATTATCGATATATATATGGTATTCAACCAACCCTAAAAAAATACTTTTTCAATCAATTTGATTTTTGAATTCAGTTTAAAAATCTAGAAATTGTAACGGAAAGAATATATCATTCTTCACGTTCTTGTGTGTATGTGTGTGTGTAACAAAATGACAATAGTAAAGATGCGATATGTACCATATGATGATGATGATTATCATTTTCATTCCCATCACTCTTATGAACTGTATGTGTGTGTATATAATCAAATGCTTTTATGTAATTTGTATGATATTGTTAATAAGCTTCATTAATCTTTGGTCTCTGCCGATCCCGAATGAATTGTTGCCCAATTCATGTCTATTGGTGATGATGATGATGATGATGTATTGGTTTGAGATACTTTTGGATTTTTCTTTTCTTTTCTCATTTTTTATGAGAAAAAAAAATAATATCAAATCACAAACCAGAATCAAAAGAATGAGTGATGATATAAATTAATAAATTTTTTTTTCTTCGTCAATCACTTATCAAACTCTCGATTCTTTGCCTGTTTTTTTTCTTTTTTTCTCATATTCATTCAACTAAAATTCTGTATTTTGTGCCTGAATTGGAAAGAATCTTCAATTTTTTTTTTTGGTTGTTGTTGTTGTTATTTCGATGACACATTTCATTCGTAAAACGTTTAGCCCCTTGTTCTTTTCTTTTCCAAAAAATTGTTCATCGTTATACAAAATGGCAATTTTATTTGCCCTTTTATATTTGATGATCAATTGATCTTTTTTTTATGTCGCCATTGTATCGTTGATGTCGAAGTTGTATAATATTAATACAAGAAAAAAAATACGATCATTCTGTTTGCATGAAGTGTTTACAGTACCTTGTTTTTCCCCTAAATATCTCCAATTTTTTTTTTGTCGAATAGCCATAACCATGATATGAAGAGAATGAGAGAAAGAAAAAAAGAATATTGCCGACGCCAATGATTCCAGATGTTTGATCATAATCTATTAATTTTTTTCCTTTTTTTATATCAAACAAATTGGTTGTATTATTCAATTTCTTTCATTCTGGTTTGTTCACATATATTCTGGTTGTATATATTATTATTATTATTATTATTACCAATCACCACCACTATAGTTGTTGGCATGGCTTATGTATTTTTGAAGTGATGAAAATCTTACATTTTTATTTTTATTTCATTCATTCATTCATTCATTTTTAATGTATAATTTACCATTGAATCAAAGAATGTATATTTTCATGATAATAATAATTTCTTGTTATTGTAGTTGGTGTTTATGTGTTTTTGATTTGTTTTCATTTTTTTTCATCATTTGATCCTATTTAATTTGTTATTGGTTATTTTGGCAAGTAGATTCGCATTTGATGATTGTAATTTTCCATTTTTTTTTCATCGGTAAAAAAACATTTCACATGAGAGCCGCTACGATCATTTCATGTTTTCAATTATATTGTGCTAAGATGAGTATAGATATAGATGAATATAAAACAAAAAAGTATTCAAAACTGGTAGCAAAATGGGTTGTTCATAATCATCATTTCAAAGTCAATGAACGTATTTGATAACAATCAAATTAAAACAAAGTTCTTCCATTGAGTTTTTCTAGCTAAAAGAGTTAATTATTGAATCCAATTAGTCTGATCCATCCATATGGCCTGTGTGATTAACGGTGAACGATGCAATATGACAATTGAAAGAAAAAAGTGGCGGTCTCCATTGAGTTTTGGGATTCGATTCTTTGTTTTGTGCATTATCATTTGGGTTACATTCATTCAACTAATTTTAATGAATGAATGAATGAATGATTTTTTTTCGCTTTGCTTCTTCCTGCCATGAAAAAAAACCATATGATTCCTTGCAAACGAATTTCGATTTGCTTTGTGTTGTCGGTCCACCACTTGAAAAATGTCGAGACCATTGAGAAATTCATGTGCATAACATTAATCATTGAAAATTTCTATCGAATTCTTTCAATTTCACTTTCAAATAATAATAATTAATTTATTTTTCTAAAATTTTGTTCCCTTGTCGAAACCGATAACCCCCAACACACTGATTGTACACTTGCGGTGGTTTTTCTTTTTGTTTGGTTTTTAGAATTATAATTTATAAATCGACATTCCATTTAATCCGAAATTTGTATAATCAATCTATGCTATGACCTCAATGGTGAGGTCGTATCAGCGAAATCGTTTTTAGATTCAATTATAACATGACCATCGAACGTTCGTGTAACATTGTACAATTCAATCATCGAGCTCAAATCACAAGATTTCAACCATTAATGGATTGATGTGGGGGGATGGTATAACATACAATGTCCATTTGTATATATACAGGATGGGTTCAAATTTTCATGTTGATTTTGAACTCATAATGATGATATCATCATTAAATTAAATAAAACTGTGCAACGATTTTGAAACTGAACATGATGGAAATTAAGCGTGAAAATAAATTTATGAATGAAAGTAAAGAATGTAAACGATGAATGATGATATGAGTCAAGACAATGGAATATTCGATTGTTTGTTTCTTTTATTTTATTTTTCATTGAAAACAATGTGGACAATATAAAAATCTGAATCTTTACATATGAATAAATATAACCATCATAATGATGATGACCGCATGTTCCATTATAATTGTATTCATAAATTTCTTGCACTTCAATGTTTCTATTACAATAATAACTAACAATCCTTTTGGTATTTAGTAATGAAATCAATTTCACGAGAATTTTTCTTTCTATCTATGCACATAAACAGCCTACTAAAGAATCTGGTGTAATCATCAATCTGAGTCATATTTTTGTTGTTATGTTGTTCTCTAGAGTCCAATATTTTTTTTTGTTATCGATTATGTGAATAACAAATAATGTCTTATTATAAACAATAGAAAAAAATGTCGCCATCATCAACATCATCTTTGGTCATACAAAATGATATCAATTGTTTTTTCTCCAAACAAAAAAAAAATGACAATGAATTAATGTTATATAAAAAAACAAAATGAATTGTTTTTATTTTGCCGATTTGTAAAACAAGGAATCAACAAGATACTAGAACCAATACCTCTTGTATGTGACATATGGATACCAGAAATATATGTTTGTCTTGCTGCTTGTACATAGTCAAAAGAATGATGCCTAAGAATTTCAAATAAAAAATTTTTTTTCCGATAGTTGTCTTGTCAATTATCAATTTTTTTTTTTTCAATATAAGTGAGCATAAAATGATTATTCCAATTTGTTATATAAATATCAATTTTTGAATAGAATTATTGAATGTTTTGATTCGCTTTTATTTGTGTTGTTAAACACTGTTTTTTTTTATAAAATAATAGAAATATTGATAATTTTTTCTGTTGTTATTCTAATTGGATACATAAAAATATCATCAACTAAACTATAGCAACCATCTAAATTGATGGGCTATATGAGCGGATAGACAAAAAGCAATTATATTGTGTTCAATGAATGTCATCATTTGAGAAAAATAATATAAAATAATAATTTGTCAATTGACAATTGGAAATTGACTTAATCAATCACACAACAACACATTTTTTTTGTGCAACATTGTATTGCAAATTGGTAACTGAGCAACAAAAGGATAATTCTGGATTGATTCTGTGAAATGATGATTTGAAAAAAATAGAATGATTTTCAATATATGCCACACAAAACATTGATCATTAGCCATAACCAATCGATTGATTGATTGATTTTGGTTCAGTCTAAATTCAAAAACTAGACCATCATTCTTAAAGGTAGAATTGGAAAAAAATCGATAATGAATTTCATCTAAACAAATTCATACACATACACACACACACACACACCAAGAATTCTTATGTATGGAAAACTTTCCTTAATTCTTTTTTCTTGGCATTTCTTGTTTTTCTCTGATAATGATGAAGGTTCGGCTATTTTTCTATTCTTCTTATTTTTTTTCTACCATGCTCATTATTTTTACAGACGTAAATATATTGCCATGCTCATTGCTACAAGTGCCGCATTTTTTTCAACTATAACCCGCATTATTCTCTATCTCTCTATAGGCCATTTTGTATGCTATGAATGTAATTCATGAATATAACCCGTGTGTTATTAGTCACAAAAGTATGGTATTATGATTATTTTGAGTAATGCACACACATCAAGTCCGAATTCAGCATTGAGAATAGATTCAAAAAAAAAAAAAAACATCGAGAAACGAAATGTTGGATATGATATAGATTAGAATCAACTTTTGCATAACAAGATTCCTGTATGGTTAGTAGCTTTTTAGTTGCTTTTCGATTCTTTTTTTCCAGTACTATTCGACAAAATATACATTTACTTATGTGTTTGTATATATAGTGAAACTAAATTTATTTGACTTTCAAATTGGCTCACTTTTTTTTCTATCTTATGGTTTCTTTAAGTCTTGTGTTGTCGCCATTCATTGTATGTTATAGTGAATACAACATAAATAGAAAAATAATAAGAATTATAGATAGATAGATAAAAACAAAATAGTTTGGTTTATCCTTGGTTTTTCTTTTTTTGTTGTTGTTGTTGTTGTTGAATAATTGTTGGTTGCTTTCATTCACAATCATTTTGTTCATCAGTTGTTGTGGTTGTCGGTTTCTATAGAAAGAATCGTTACCGTTTTTTATTGGTTGTGTTTATGTTTTTTTTTTTTTTTTTTTTTGATCGAGAAAACTAATGTGGAATGATGGCCATTCAAAAGAAATATAAACATTGTCTGGCTTGCTGACTGACTAAATCCGTCATACGTCATTCTTATAACGGGGATTTAAATGTTTAAAATACGAATAAACAGTGTAAAAGGCGCCATTTTTAAATGAAAAGATTGAATTTCAATGTGTTTAGATATTGAAATGTTTTCGATATTTTTTTTCACAACTATAATATGAACTATTTATAAACGAAATTCTATCCTAGATTTATTTTAAATTGTTTATTTTATAGCTTAATTTTATGGATTACTATACTCAAAAAAAAAAACAATTCTAATTAGCCTCAAAAAGGAAAAAAATAATTAATTGATTAATCGTGTTTAGTCTCACGAGATATAAAGAGAACGTTGAAAACCCTAAGGGATGAAATTCGCCATTTTACTGAAACAAACCATTCGATTTGTTGACGATTAATAAAATCGATCGATTTGAAGCAAAGGATTCAAAGAGTTAATTTACTTTTTATCTTTCTTCTTTTCATGTCGTCATCGTCAACGACAGCAAAATGATGTCAGTTGTAATTGGGTTCTGCCATGCGAAATTCATGTAATCGATTGATTAATTGATTAAAAGTTAAGATGTTGCTTGCTTGCTTGTCTGAAAAAGAACAGATAGAAGAAGAATGAAAAGCAAAAATAAATAAACTCCTGATGATAGAATGGACAAATGAATCGGACAAGACACGTGGTGCTATTGACACAATGATAATTAATTCCCAATCTTTCTATTGACAGTATTGAATTGAAATGATCGATTCTATTCGATTCGAGAACATCAACTCAAAATAGACATCAGCCAAAAACACCACAGGCAATATATATTTTTTTTGCCTTTTTTTTCTTTATTTTTCTCATCTGCCTTCATGTACATTCTTGACGAAAAATATTTTGTCTAGAATGGAATATATAAATCTCAATGTTTGTATCCCTAGTATTGTCACGAACATTCGCCGTCATTGGTCATATACATTGATTTCATTAATAGCAACAGTGGGTGTGTGTGTATGTGTGTATTTATGTTTGTATCTATTCAGCGATGGTCATCCTAGAACAAAAAAAAAGCAGCAAACACATCAAAAAACATGGAATGAATCCGAAAAACACAATGAACAAACAAAACCAAACAATTTAACTGTCATTAGCTTATTAGTTTCTTATTATTAGTTTGCTTTTGCCATAATATTTCCAATATTTTGACTTTGAGATTTGCCTCTTTTTTTCTAGTTATTGTTTACAACGCAATTTATCTAAACATATTTCATTTCCTAACATTTATTCCATATTTCCGTCCGTTCGATTGTCTATTTGGTCATTTTGCTACTCGCTGCGGATGACACACCCGAAAATTTATTGGACTCATCTTCCAGTGTGTTTTTTTTCTGTATTCTTGCAAACTACAAAAACACGATGATTTGTACGATTGTATATTTTCACAATGAAACTTGATTTTGTACATTTGAAGGAAAAAACTGACGATCAACAACAATCATTCGGATTTTTTTTTCTCTCTTTCGCTTTGTTTTGATTATCGTGTTATTATGAGCCACGTATGGTAGCTTTTTGCAATTTATGTGTTCCATATAATATGGCCAAAATAATTCTAAACCAAATTCTGTCCCAAAAACAAGATCATTTTCGAATTTGCAAATTCGAATATTTTTCTTTTCAGGCTTTTATCCTAATAACTCATCAACTAACATTACAATCAACAATCGAAAAACTTGGCTTTGACCAAAAATAAAAAAAAATTGTAATCTCACTCAATTGATTTGCAATCAAAATGGACATTTCTTTGTATTCTACCTGTGTCTAGCATGTGTGTATATATGTGTTTGGATATAAAAATCGTTTCAAACTCATACAAAATTTCAATGAACAATCATTTCATAAGTCCATATGTTTGATCCATTTATTTATGTGAATTTAAACGGTCGCCATTCCGATGAGACAGAAATTTTTATTCCTTTGAAAAGAGTTTTTTAGCTCATCATGAGATTCAACAAGACTATCAAACATTTAATACACATGCTCATCAATCAATCATTTATTTATTTATTTTTTCGACTTGATACTCATTTCCGCTTTTAGAATTTGAATTTCTATACTTGTCGCATACTTTTCTTATTTGGAAAATCATCTTCTTAAACATCAGAAAATTTTTTCGGTATTCGAAACTTTTTTCGTTTACTTCTCTTGTTATTATCATAGTCAACCATAGCTACATACACCGGGATAGAAAAAAAAATTTGTGATAGGCCAAGATGATGACAATGATGATGGTCGATAGGATTATTATCTTGACTACCGAATCACACGACAAATTAACATTTAGCTACTACATATGTTGTTGTTGTTGTTTTCCTTTACTTTCGATTATTGTCAAATTAGAGTTTCTAATTTTATCTGATTATATTTGTTGTATTTCTTTCTTTTTCTATCTTTTTCATTCTGTATACGAAATCATTCACTCAACGAATCAGTCATTTCCATCATTACCAAATCTCTTTTTTCCAGACATAAGTAGTATGGAACCAGAAGCCAATCGACTTTCATTTATATAAACAAACAGCAATATAGTTTGATACAAATCACATTGGCGGCTAATTACATTCTTGTGTCGTTTTTGAACATATATAAGATACTATCTTGGTGATGTGTGTTAACCAGTATGATGATTTGATATTCATTTGTCTGTCTATATTTGTATGTAATTCGAAATGTTCCGTATTTTTGTTTATTTGTTTGTTTTCATCCTGATTCCGGATTCACACCTAAACTTTTTTTCTGTTTTTTTTATTTCCTTTATTCATCCAAAGTTTTGGCTTTGAAACTTGAAGCTGAATGAATTTTGATCCGCCATCCACATGTTACTTGGTTTTTACCCCTCTTTTAATTTCAAATACACATTCAGTATCACTTTTGATGTGTTCTATTGGTGTTTTCTGCTGTTTTTTTCCAGATTTCGTTGATGCCAAGTTTTTTTTTCTATTTGGTATAACGAGACACGAGACTATGGAAAAGAGGAAGCCAATTTAAATTTTATTTGAATTAAATTCAAATCTGAAATGAATGAGATCGTTCAAACGAATTGAAACAAGCCATACAGTATCTAGTTATAAATATGACAACGACAATGACGAAAGAATCTAAGGAAACCAATGAAAAAAAAATTCTGGGCTCCATACATGTGGTATAAGGATTTTGAATAAATAAAAATGTAAATTTTAAGTTGCAATTATTTATTTATCTCTCTTCTAGATGTTTTTCTCATTTTTCGTTCAAGACAGATGAATGAATCAGGGATGAATCGTATTTATTTTTCATGTAGCTAAAGTTTGTATTTGGTTTTTCATATTTAAATCTAAAAAACAGAATGTTAGATTCTACAGCGATATAAATATATATATTTCGTATAGATTTTGATGAAATGGATCAACCGACGACATGTTATATTATGGCAGCAGAAAAATACTGTTTTTTCTCTCTCACTGTGTATACAATTGTGACATTCATGTGTGAAGAAAAAGCTAAGGGCCTTGTCATGTTGTCTGGTATATGAATAGATTAATGGAGCTCATATCTTGAATCATCATCATCATAGTGATGATGGTAGATGAATGCGATAAATCTACTCTCTCATAAAAAAATCTTAGGTTCGAAAGAAATGAAATGAAATGAAATTTCTGTGGTTCAACCCGGATTCAAATATTATATTCTTTTTATTGAGCCAAGCTTAAGATGAAAAATTTGTTCAATGTTCACCACACCAGTCCCATAGACTTATTTCACACTTGGTTTGTTTAGCTTTGTCTTCTGCTCGACTATTGCGGCTATTCATTTCGAAAAATGATTCAAACTCATATTTTAATTATCAAAGCGATTTAAGGTAGTTGCGTAGTTTTGGTGCAATTAAACCAAAAAAACAAAAGGAAAAATTTCATTTTTTCACGCACAATTTCCGTGACCAACTACATTTTATATTCCAGTGGAAAAAAACTATCCCAACCCCTTATGAAGTAAAAAAAAAGATTGATCGACAAATATGAAGTTGATGATCATCGAGGTTCTATCCGAACTCGATACAGTAGCATCACAATCACAAATGTATGATCATATGGCCATAAATGCTTGAATGGCCATGTCTGGTCAGATAATGTTTGTCGATAAATTATCGAAAATGATCTCTATGACAAATTTATAAGAATGTGATCCAGTAGAGATCTTTTTTTTCAATTTTGTTAAAATCATTCCTTTGTTACTGTTGTTATTGCGAATTTGTTGTCAATTCAATTTACTAGTTACCCATGTCAGGGAATTGTACTGACTGAATGATCATTATGTTATAATTGTCTAACATGTTATGATTAAATTCCAAATTGCATTCAATTTGCATCAATCGAATTGATTTCCATATTTTCGATATATCCATATTCTTACTGGTAGAATTACAATCTCTGCCTGTCTATCTTATTGAAACTCATTCACACCATATGGATATGATATGATAACTTTCAATCATAATGATCATAAAATGATGACCATTGATTTTATATTTACTAGATAGTTATCATGTTTAGATGTGGTAACCAATCCACTAATCATATCTAACATATTATATCGTATAAGGGTAACAGCAACCATAACAACGATAGCAACCAGATAGATAGTGTGCATGTATAATTAATTAGTTTGTCCATGTCCGACATTCACATATACACAAATATCCATAACATTCATGTGAGAATTATTCGTGACTTAATTGAATCAAATTTGGCTTACCAATTTTTTTTCTGCTCTAATTTTGCTGCCATGAATCATGTTATCGAATATATGACCACGTTTTTTTTCATAGGAATATTTCGACAATATTTCGAGCAAAAAGAATATTCTATTTGATTGTATTTTGTGGTTGATCATATGTGAAGAATGAATGAATGGCCATCAAAAATATGGATACATAGAAATATAAATTTACTCCGTTCACTTTTCTCATACATAAACCGACTTTCATCTTTTAATTGTTAATAGAATTTATTATTATTATGGTCATCATAGCATCATTTTTTTTTGGCCAACCTTATGTGGAAAACAAAAAGTATAACCTAAAGGCTAAACACGTTCACATATAAGTTGCAATTAACCACCATTAGTAATAACAACCATTCCATATCTCTCCTCATTCATCCACACACCTACACACAAAGAATCTAATAAAAGAAACATCAAATGCACTCACACTCGTATCGACACTCATAAAAAATTAAGCAATTTTTTTTCATTCTTTAAAATTCTTTCTTTTACTACTACTATAACCGAATCATTCACGCGCAATCAAGATTGAATTAGTATCGATATTTGTGTAAAAAAAAGTCTATTGTTATACCCGCTAGTTTCACCAGAGTTTTTCTCGTTTTTTATTGTGATTCTATACTGTTTTAATTTTTTTTTTCGTTCCTTCAGCACCCACCTTATAGTAGATTAATTGATCATCTTCATCAATACATTGCATTATATCGATTTTAAATTGGCATAACTTTTACTCTTACTATTGCCAACTGTAGGTAGACAATAAAAAAACCTATACCTTTCATTTTTTCCGGGTTAGAAAAAATGATTTGAACTTTTATTATTATTATTATTATGTTCACATTACTTGAATTTGAAAATCGATTTTTTTTATCATATTTATTGTTATCGATCCATTGATTATTCTTGAATTACCATTATTACTATTCATATGATTTAGTATTGTGAATTGTTTGTATTATATCGATTATATACCATATGATGATGAATAACCATTTTGGAAATTTAGAAAAAAAAATGGTTTCACTTGGAAAAATTATCATCATGGTTAACAGAGTTTTTTCCCTTTAAACTTTCTTTCTCATCCTGGAAATCTGAAGAATATACCGATGAATTATCATTATCTATGAGAGACATATGAAAGTATAAAAAAAACAACAACAACTAGATTAAGATTTTTTTTTGCTTTACTTAATTCTTTTTTTTTTTTTTGAATCTTTGTTGGCATGGCTAGGGCCAAAGATGAATATACCATATGAAAACGATTGTGCTTAACCCATTCACGACCAAGCGTCACATATGTGTGCCACTCAAATTTTCCACAATAGACCAGCGGCTCATATATGAGCCACAAGCATATCCTTTTTTTGTTTGGCTATAACTTTTTCAGTTTTATTCCGAGATGTTTCATACTTTGTGCATTTGAAGAAGAATGCTTGATTAATATCTGGGCCAACTGGTCTCTGGATCAGAAAAGTGTTTTTGAGACAAGGTCATGTCAAATACAGACATATCATAAGTCAGTTGTTGACTATCATGGAATGGTCTTTAAAATGAATTTATAGAATATTAATTTGCCAAACGATAAAGTATGCGATAATCTAAATGTAAAAGATAAATTGTTCTGGTGATTTGTGTTGATCTTCGACGATTATGTACAGATAAACACTAGTTATCAATTTATCGACGACATGGATGGAGAACTCAGATCACCTTATATTTGGAAATTAGAGATTTATTTCTCAAAGAATGTTTACTGAAAATATGATTGGTTTTAAAATCAAAAATTTGACCAATATCGCAAAAATTCATCTTTTTTCTTTTATTATAATGCCATTAATAATTACATGTAAAATAAAGTTTTTTTTATATTCATGTCAATTGTATTTTTTTTGTTTTGTTTTTTTATTTTGATTATTATTGTCTGATTATACTCTTGATTTGCAAAATTCAAAATTTTTTCATCTTAATCAGACAGTTATTCAGGCTTTTGGATTCATTCATTCAAATTATATATATGAATTATGCGCATTCTCAAATAGAAGGATAATAAAAAAATTCGAATTTGAATGATTCGAATCTTTGGATGTTTGAATTACCTTTGTAACAAGTGTCATTTTATGAAACAACTTTCAATTCAAATATTACAATTTACATCACTAATATTGATCAAATTTAAACGTGAAAATGTATTTAAGAAGTGGTAAAAGTAAAAGAACAGCGCCAGAATCAAAAAAATCTTTCCAAATATTTGAAATTGAACAAAATATCGATGAAATATCTAGTGATGATTCAACTGGTATCAACTCTGAAAATGAATCCTGTGAATCATCTATGTCTTCAGATTTGGAAGAAAGTAATATGACAGAAAGTGATGGAGAATCTACCGAAATAGATGAATCAACAAATGAAGATGAAGATGCAAATGACGATTGGTTGGACGTTGAAAAAATACCCGAAATATTTGATTTCAATGGATGTGAAGGTGTAAAACAAAATTGGCCATCAAATATTGCACCATTCGAAGCATTTTCATTAATTTTTGATAATGTTTTGGTAGAAAAAATTGTCAAATGGACGAATCACAAAGCTAAAATTCTTCGTTCAAGTCGTACAAGCCGACAATCAACTATGCGTATGTGGAAAGACACTGACGCTCAAGAGATGAAGAAATTCTTAGGAGTGTGTATCGTCATGGGAAATGTCAAAATGCCATCTTTGAGACATTATTGGGCCACTAACTTTATATATAATCATCCGTTTTTCGGCAGATTTATCAGCCGCAATCGATTTGAAGCAATACTACGTTGTTTATCATTTTATGATAATACCGATGATACATCCAACAGATTACATAAAATCAAAAATGTTGTTGAACATATTGTGACTAACATCCAAGAAATATATTCTCCAGGCCGGAATTTATCATTGGATGAAGCATTGCTTCTTTGGCGTGGACGATTATTTTTCCGCCAATATATTCCAAACAAAGCTGCAAAGTACGGAATCAAATTGTATGAATTATCAACACCAAACGGTTTCATTTTGAACATATTAATCTACGAAGGAAAAGGAACAGTATACAATCAAAGTTCGAGTCATGCACATGGTGTGGTTCAAAAATTAATGGATCCATATTTAAATAAAGGTCATGTCGTTTATATTGATAATTTTTATACAAGTGTAAATTTGGCTGAATCACTACTGCAACAAAAGACTCATATTGTAGGCACTTTGCGGAAGAACAGAAAATTCAACCCAAAGGAAGTGATCAATAAAAAACTTGCAAAAGGTGAATCAGTCTGGAAACGCAAAGGAAATGTTGTTGTCGGCAAATGGAAGGACAAACGGGAAGTTTGTATGATTTCCACATATCATGAATTCAAAATGGTGAATTGGAAAAATAGCCGTGGCATTGAATCCATGAAACCAAACATCATTATTGATTATAATCAATTCATGGCCGGTGTTGATAGAGCAGATCAAATGATGTCTTATTATTCAACACCACGAAAAACAGTTAGATGGTACATCAAATTGTTTTTCCATTTATTTGACATGTGTATTTGGAATAGCATGATCATATTTAAAAAAGTCACTGGTAAAAAAATCTCATATCTTAATTTTAGAGATGAACTGACTAAATCTTTACTCGAATCCAATCAAAATACAAGCAATGATAACATGTTTGCTTCACATTATTTAAAAAAAATCAAAACGTGTACGCTGTCGCAAACAACTAACATCTTATAAATTAGCAGTTCAAACAAAACTTCGGACTCTGTCCAACTTTACTTCTCGTTCATTTTTCAGTTTTTTACGTGTTTTTGAATTCCGGCTCTTTGTTGGCAAAGAGCTATCCATGACCAGTGGCTATGAGCCGGGAGGAAAATGAATAAATCAAAATGTAACAATGAAATAGGTGAAGCCAATAACAAAAAATTATGCAATAAAAAAACGATTGTGCTTAATTAAGTGAGTTGATAAGTTTTACGTTATTTTTCAGTCACTGAATTTTTTTGGTACATTTAGGCTGAGCATATCCTACCAATAAATCAAATTGGTCTTCGGAGACAACCGAATCGAATTCAGAGAGCGAAAAGAAGAGAGAAATAAATGCCAACAGCATTAATTTCATCATCGTCAATAAATTAATAAAATCCACTTGGATTTACTTTCGACTTTTTTTTTGTTGGTGAAGTTGGGCCCTGTAAATGAATGATCGCGTGGGATTTTTTTTCTTGACTAAACGCCAATATATACAGACATGACAAGACAATCAATAAATTGTCCTTAACCAGCATTTACGATTATCTCTGCAGGCTTTTTTTTAGTTTTTTCTTTTGCCACTTTTGTTTCCGGTGTTTAACGCCCTGTTCTAATTGAACTAATTTTTTATCTCATCTCTGAAATGAATGATTTGTTTTGTTTGACAAGGAGAGAAATAGAATGGAAAAAATTGTTCGATATACAATAGAATTAAATATTCTTTTCATTTCATTTCATTTATTTTTTTCAATACACACACAGGTTGTTCTGCCTTGAAATTAATTTCGGTCAATGTACCTACGATGGTAGTAATGGGTCAACCAGTATGGCTTAATTGTAGCTATGACCTTGAAAATGAAGAATTATATTCAATCAAATGGTATCATTGGAATGCCGATTCTGAAGCTAAAGGAGAATTTTATCGTTGGATACCGAAAGATTCACCACCCGGACAAATGTTTCAAATGGAAGGAATCTATTTGGATGTAAGTTTGAAAATGAATTTTTTTTCCTCTCTCAAAATATTTCACTATTTTTGATTTGGATTCCGATTGAAATTGTTAAAAAAAATTATATGTTACACTTGTTCGATTAGAAAATAGAATTACAATGTGTACACTGTTTGATTTCCGACAATTATATAATATTAGACGATGATTAAGATAATAGGTTCACTCATAAATTACGTGCAATTAGATTAATGATGATATGTGTGTGTGTGTGTGTGATAAAGTGAAAATTCAGATCCATTTTGGTGATTGATCTATGGCCATCCATTATCGTTGTACACACATTGGATATATGTATGTATGAACAAAATATTGGAGCTTATCATTAGATCATATTTTTTTTAAACGATTTGAAATAAAAAAAAATTTTAAATCGAGATTCACTATTCTTTTGGATTATGTTATCGTCAACGCCTGTTTTTTTTTTCTCTCTGGTTCTGTGTTCAGCCTTTATTCAGAGGTGGCAACTTTTTCATTAATCTTTTGGCATCAGAGATTGTTGAAAGAAAAGTTTAATAATAATGGCAAACACACACACACACACAATACGAATGATGTCAGTACCCGCACAACGATCACCATTAATTTTAATGTGTGTGTGTGTGTGTGTGTTACTGTTACTTGGACCATTGAATTCACATTTAACACACATTTTTTTGGCACTTGTTTAAATGTAATATTTTTTTCTTTTTTTTGGTCTGTAACAAGACAATAATAATAAAAAAAAGGGACAGAGAATATATTGGTTTTTAATTAAAAATCATTCCAAACAACAACCATGAATTGTTGTCAATGAATGATCTAAACAATATCTGAATCATTTGTTTTAATAGTCACAACCCCACAAATGTTTTTTTTTCATTTCTGACTGTCTGTCTGAAATCCGATATTCAATTATGGCCGTCAATTTGATTATATCACACAAAAAAAAATTGTGGAAAGAATTTTTCCAAAAAAAAAATCTCATTTTTGTCCATGTGTGTTTTTTTTCTTGATTTTCAATTTTTCTAACAGCTTCAACGATCATCGTTTGGAAATGTCTATCTGACCAAGACTGATGTCTATACAGATGGATCATTTCGTTGTGAGGTGAGTGAAAAAAAAACCATCAACTTATTTCTGATTCATAATAATCATTCATTTATTTCAGGTGAGCGCCGAAGCACCCAGTTTTCAAACCGTTCGTAAAGAAAAAGAATTACATATTTACAGTAAGTTTAATTCTCATATATCAATTTTATTTATTATAATTTCATCATTATTATGATTACGTTTAACTTTGTGATCATTTCTGCAATTGAATGTTCATATTTGTCATATTGATGATTTCATTGATTGTATTATTATTGAATGAATGAAATCTCTGTCAAAGAATTAAAAAAAAATTCTTAATACCAAAATAGACAGATTTTTTGTTTGCATGTTTTTTTTCGCTTTCATGATGATCAAGTCATGATCGTTTTTTTTTTTTGGGTGTGTGTGTGAGTGCATTTAATATTAGATTCGATTATGCATTTAAAATGAACAAACACGCGATAAGGCGTGTATATGTTGCAATTTTGCATTTGGTATTGGAAACCAGGTGCCGGTTTTGGCAGCTGATGATTTGCTGCTGTTCTTTTTTTTTTTTTTTTGCTTGCTTAAGTAATAATAAAACCTATCAAACTGACTGTCCATTCATATATTTGTTATCAGTATAAATTGAGTGAATGAGAAACATTATTTCACACACACACACACATACACAAACAAATTGATTCCAAATAGAAACACTATCAGATTAATTAATAGTTATATAATAGCGGAAATTTAAAGGCAATATCTTCATTATCATTTTTTTTAGGACTACACGATCAAAATAAAATTCAATTTTGTTCTAATAATATTGACTATGTGAATCGATTTATAGTCAGCAAAATTTTCCACATTATTTAGACCTCCATTTAAGAAAACATGTGGTTTATCATGGAAAGCCTTGTCAAGCTATAACGATGATATCATAATTTACGAGATGATGATTATCATGTTGCTGTTGTGATTTTCATTTCTCGTAAAGCAAAAATAGTCTTTTTTTTGTTTGTTTGTTCGAGGTAATTAAAATAATTGATTTGACCGCGACTATTCTCATATCCTAATATGTTTTCTCATTACTGAATTCTTTCTTTTTTTTGTCACTCTTGTTGAAAAAAATTGTCGTGTTAAATGGGCCGATTTTTTAAACATGTCATCAATATTTGTGGATGTTCTTGTCAAACAAAAAGAATTTTTTTTTTTGAAATCAAAGCTTGTTTTTGCAATTTTTTACGATGAAAAAAATGACTAATTTAACATTTAGCAATGGTTAGAGAATCACACTTTACGGCTGTCTAACATAGTAAATGAAATTGTTTTTTCAAAAATTCAGAATTCATTACTACTAGGTTTTCGCTACTTAACTCTATGTTGCCAAATCAATTTTTTTTAGCATGCAAAAAAATTTTAATTTTAATTGAAATTCAAAAACATCTTTGAATATTATTATTAGTTTTTTTCTTTGATCTATAATTTGGATTTTTTCCAAGTTCATTCATTCAAGCATTTGAATTGAGTAATTGTAGTGTTAAAGTGACTGTTATGTAGTTGTGGAGCATACCTTTATTATAAACACTTTTTCTAGTCTTGATTACTTATTTTTTTTCTCTTGACAATCAATCGATCGTTCGATCATCTTAAAATTTATTAATAGAAAGATTTTTTCCGTTTTTTTTCTGCTGAATATAATGAATGTGTCATTCAAGTGCTTACACATACATGATTCGCCATTTTTTTTCATTCATTCATGAACTTAGGTATGAATTCGATTCTATTGAGCAAACGAATAAATGAATTTTTTTTCATATTTTCAACGCAATAATAAATATTGTATCCCAAGTGTTTCAGCAAACATTACTCGATATAACATTTTTGAATCCTGTGAATGTATGTTTGCATGTGTGTGTGTGTGTGTTTTACTCTTCTCATAGGACTATCTAAAAAAAATAGTTTCTCCTCGAAGCAAAACTAAAAATGAGAATAAAAAAATTTTTCCTGATAAATAATCATATCGATATCGTCCGGTTTCATTGTATTCACAATACAAATTCACTGGCGGTAGCAAACCGTTTTTTGGTGTGGCTGTTTTTATATTAAAAAATCATTTGCAAACGCATGTAGAAATATTGTATATTAACAATAATGTTTATAATAATAATAACAATAACAATCGAGAATCAAACTCGGAAATCATCATTGCAAATGGAATATTCTTTTCGGCTGGTTAAGGCCATCCGAAAAAAATATGGCGACAAAATATACAAAAATCATTACCTCATTCTGTACATACACATATGTGTAGTTCTAAATAAGCCAAAATAAATTCACAAACAATCCATTCATCCGACCCACCATTTCAAATATATTGATGACAACTGTTGTGTATATTATATATGTGGTGAGATTTTGATGCATTCAGTCATTCATCTCGGAATTTTTTTTTGTGATTCCGGCCTCCCTGATGATGATGACGAATGGCGAAGAAGAAAAAAAAATGAAAAAAAAATCAAAATAAAACAAATCGATTTTGCCATTCGGGCATTATTAATGTATGTTCATGTGCGGTACGCAAACAATTGAAGAAAAAAAAACAAAGATCTTGAAAATTGAGTCTTATTGGATTTTCTCTTTAGTCCAAAATCAAATCAACAAAAACAAAAAAAAAATCTTGGCTTGTATTGTTAAAGATTTTTCTTTACTTTTGACCGATCATCAATTTTTTTCGCCCCTATTTTTCGGTTTGATACTTTGGCTTTTAATTTGCATTTCTTTTTCATTTCACCCTCTTTGATGATGATGATGATGATGAACCGTCAGAACTGGCCTATATCCTCATTCGAATGAAACTATGAACGAAAAAAGAATCCCGCCACAATTCGATGATTTATCCGATTCTATTTCCAAATAAAATCAGAAATACAATAATAACAATAATAATAGAATATACAGTCCGTTATGAATGATTTATGTTTGTTATGTTACCATTTGTTATGATGAATTTTCACAACCATATGAAATTAATATGAAATTTTTCTTCATCTTGACCGATTTTTCTTTTGTTACGAAATTTAATTATTCAAAATGAATTTTTTTTTCATTC
Organism: Dermatophagoides farinae; assembly: GCF_024713945.1. Lineage (NCBI taxonomy): Eukaryota > Metazoa > Arthropoda > Arachnida > Sarcoptiformes > Pyroglyphidae > Dermatophagoides > Dermatophagoides farinae. The sequence continues at coordinate 4,370,591 of NC_134678.1, forward strand.
ACAATATGAGCATGGAAAAGAAAATTTGTTTGTCGCAACTATAATTCTTTCTATGGCCAATAATAATGATGTCATCTTTTTTCTTTTTTCTCAATCTTAAAAGATTTATTTACTCAAATTACTAACAACAGATCTTTACTTTCTGTTTTCAATTCTTAACCATTCATGATTGTTTTTATTTTTTTTTCTTTATTCATTTAATATCTTTTTCTATTTTTTTACTTAAATTCTCGATCTTCTAAAGTTCAAAAAATGAACAAAAAAAATTCCACATCAGTAAAATTTATTGATGATGATGATGATGATGATGATGAAACAAGAGTGTTGGAATCTATAGAATTTAAGTTTAAAAATATATATGAAAAAAAAACTATATTTTCATTTGAAACACCATCACACAAGAACTTTCATTTGATCCATAGAGTAAGAATGAAAGAAAGTCTAAATGGACTCGAGAGAATTGGCATATTAAGATGTTATGACTTTTGGCTCTATTCGTTTTTAGTAAAAATGGTTACTGCTTTTGTTTTTATTCTATTCTTCATATTACCATCGTTTTGTTTGCTTCTTTTTTACGGGGTTGCAAAGTGAGCTGAACCAAAAAAAAAAAAAATTTGTGCTTCATATCCTAATAATAATGTGTGTGTATGTGTGCAAGCTTGTTTTTTGGTAATGTCGAAATGATCCGAAAACTTCTTTATGGTTAAGAGAATTGGTCAAAAAAATGAATGCATTCATTCTAGGCATTCCGGTATCCAATGGATAGTTACATTTTTGCCCTTTCCTATTACCGTACACTTTGGGATTACAAAAACATACTTACAGTCTTGGGAATTTATCTTAATCTTTGGCTCTAGATTTTCATCATCATGAAGCAAAAAACTATAGGAAATAAAGGTTCTGGATGAATTTTTTTTTTTTTTTTTTTTGAAAACTTTTAGTAAATTATGCACAAATAAAAGACTTTTTTTGAAGATTCATTCTCATCAACGTGATGAAAACGAGAAAAGAAGTTTTATATCAGTCTAAGATGAGTGAATCGTATGTTTTTTGCCATTAAAAAAAACATAAATACTGTATTCTATTACGGTCTTGTTTTTGTAGAATTTTTTATCTTTTGGTCTTTTATCTATTTGTTAGAAGTATGATGCTTTCATCATTTCATACTTTATGATTTATATGGATTTCGCTGATCATGTGGTTTTTTTTCTTTGCGGTTTTAACTTTATCATGTTTCAGATTGATACATCCGAAAAAAAAATTTCAAATGAATTCTTTTTTTTATAAACTACATTAATAATTGAAAAAACATTCAAAATTTTTTTAAATAAACAATGTCCATGTATATCTCGATTGAAAATGTCAATCTTATGTGTAAAACATAAAGAACGAATTTTGTTTTGTTTGCAATGAATCGCTGCTCATCGTCGCTGTATTTTGATTCTTTGAATCGTTATGGCTGCCGACAAAATGAGAATAAAAGCCGTAAAAACTAGCAGTAATTGTACCGACATTATTATTGGTGGAATACCGTTTAAGATATTTTCCTTTCAAATTCTATGTCTTTGGGCCATTTTATCCCTTCCCATTAGTGACATGAACCGAAATCGACAAATTGTCTATGGGGAAAAAAAATATGTTAGCTTTTGTCGAACGATTTTATGTCGTTGTTTTCTTGCTTTCTACTTGGAACAAACTCTTACTTGTTCGTTTCTTATGAGTTGTTTTTTTCTATTTATTTTCCAAAAACCAAAACGAAAAAAAACAAAACAAAAAAAATAGTTAGTAAAAAAAAATATTTGATTTCCATCGTTGCACGTACGAACAAAAAAAAAACGAACTGGATTTCAATATTTCAACATTCCATCTATTCATATAGTCAAAAAAAGCATTCATCATTAACTATTATTATTATTATTGTTGTTGTTATTGTTGTTGTTGTTAAATCAAACCCTAGGAATCGACACAACAGCCAATTATTAGAATTGTTTCCCTATTCACAATAGAATCATAATTAAATAGGCATTAATTAAATAGACAAGCTTTCGAAACAAAACAAAAAAAAATGTTGCGTGTTTTAGATCATTAGTTTCACTACTGTACTACTCATCATCATCATGATGATAATAATGAAGATCCTAGTATCATATAACAACTAATAAATATAGATTTTTATAATTTTTTTTTCATATATCTCAATTTCTTTCAACTTGAGTATATGTTATAAGATATAGAAATTACAAATAAAACCGATTCTAGCTCATCTCATAAGTATATATGTTACTTTTCTGTGTGTGTGTGTTCGTATTTTTGTTGATTTCTACCTTCATCAATAATGAATCAACCATGAAATGTTTATCCATTTTTCACTTTCTTTTTTTTCATATCAAATAGAATCATCTTTTTTTTCTTTTGTCTTTTTTTTGATGTTTTGTTTTGTTTTTTTTTCGTTCCATTTCTACATTTTTTATCTGTTTCATTTTCAGGTCTGCCCAAAGAGAAGCCAATTATCCATACCATTGGTAACAACGATACCAGCTATTATAGACCAGGAGATTTAAGTAAGTTTTTTTGTGGCCAATTTTGCAGTTTTTTTTTGTTGATGCTCTTTTCATTCACCCGATGACAACAACAAACTAATTCTAAATCCAAAAATGAACTCATTCTTTATTTTGTTATTTTTTCTCATTCGAATTAAAAATTTAAATCTTATTAGTTTTTGGAATTTTATTTATATTTCATCTTATATTTGTGTCAATATGTATTTCGAATATATAGGATAGAATATCATTAGATTGGTTGAGAAAATCAGGTGATGATGTAAATGGAAAGGGTCAGAAATTAGATTGAAATAAACACACATATTGAGTCATGGAGGAAGAATATAATAATAAATATCCGATTCGATTCATTGGTAGAAATATTCTAACCGAGCCAATACCTTTGGGATTTATGGTAGATCCATTTAATATGTGTGAGTGTATGTATGTGATAATAAATTTGTTCAGTTCGTTGATATTGTTGGTGTTGGTTAGTGAAGCTGACAATGATGATGATGATGATTTCCATGCCAATCTCAAAAAACCGCTAACTGAATCGAATCGAACATTATTCACGTCATCCATCAAATATTATACTAAATAAATTTGATATATTCGTGAGAGAACGAAAGAGAGACAACTAAAAACTATCAATAGGAATTATTTTAATTCATATGATTCCATATATATATGTAAAAGGCAATCATTTGTCGAATCCATAAGAGAAAAGCTAGAGATGACGACGATGATGGAAAGAATTTTGTATAAGCCAAGATGATAATAAAATAATATGATGATGATGATTATGATTATAATTCGATGGAAGCATTCACCTCTAACGATTAATGAACGTGCTATAGCAAATCATTTTTGACACTCATTAATGGTCGAATGATTCTTGTAATCTTGGTTTCGATATTGCAATTTTCCTACAGGTCAATTGATTTGTATCTATCAATATACTCCAAATTTTCGGTGTGTGCATTTGGTTTTAATATATTAATTCAAACAGATCACATTCATAAATGAAATGAAATCAATTGCTCATCATGTGCCAATTCAATTTATTCATAAAATAAAATAGCTGCAAAAAATTCATTTTTAAAATGAAAACAATGTTGCTAGTGTGCACATCTTTTATTTTACTGATCCATATCTTCTATAGCGTGTGTTTAATTAATTTACAAACATTTACTGTATTTAATATATTTGAAGACTTTCGGCCTTTCGACAAATATATTTCCGGTTTATATTTATATGATTCGGGTTCCATTCGCGCTTAATTGCAGAATTCATAAACACAGAATAAAATGAGCTCATGAGTAGCTCTTATTATACAGTATTTATTCATATAGTATATTGTATTTAATCGTTAGGTTTCATAGTTTGACACTTATGACTTTATTATTTATGTAAGCGATCTATTTAATGAATATTTAATTTCACATTTTCTATCATTCTCATTATTTTACTTTTCACATATTCTTTGTATTCTTTTGGACCACTTTTCTGGAAACAGTCAATTTGACTTGTCGAACCATGCCATCCAGGGTAAGTGCTTGTTTGCTATTTTTTTTCTTCATGTTTTTCTTTGTTGTTGCCTTTTTTTTGACTGTTGTTTCTGTTGTCATATGTATACATCAATGTTTTTACATCTGGTTACATTACCTATGATATGCTGGAAGTAATTAAGTTGCCTTCTAACAGCTATTTAATGGCTCGATGATCAAATAATCTTCAATACTAGATAAATAGGAATTTATTAAGCCTTTATATGACAGATTACAAATGAATTGACAAACATGTATACAACATTGATCTGATTAAATAAATGTTGGACATATACCATTGCTATAAATAAGTCGCAATTTGAATTTGTTAATATATGATTAAAAGATGTTTGCGATTTGTTTATTACAAACTCCACACACAAATACAGAATTTTTTTTTCACTTTATTGTGAATCCTATAAAAAAAACTAGAGGAATAATGATGATCTGTATGTACTATGTACTGAGATTTTTTCCATGAACTCGTTACATGTATTATTGTTTGTTATATAAGCTATAGAAGTTCATATTCTCATTATTTTCTCATTTTTCTTTAAATTCTGTTTTTTTCTGGTATTTTGGTTCAGTCACATAATTCGGTCATATGCGTTATAGCTTATATACACACGTAATTTTTATTTTTTTTTTTTGTTTTGTTTTTGAAACAGCGGCAGTAGATATGTCTGTTGAATTTTAAAATTGTAAACCCCCGGCCATATAAATCCCCATCTGCTTTTGGATCCTTTTAAAATTAACTTTGTATCCAGTGTTTGTAAAAGAACAAAAAAAAGCCTTAACTTAATTTGTAGTTTGATACTTTTTTTCAAATATTATCGACCTTATAAGACAGACAACAACAACAACGACAACAATGTCTATTATTCTAATTGAAATTTATGATGAACATTCGTTTATTTACTTGAAAGAGGTTTTCCTTCTTCATGTTTCTGGTTTTTAACTTGAAATATTTATGCTTTTAATTTTTTTTTATCTTTTTTGATGATCTGGTTCAGCCACCCGCAACATTAACATGGCATATCAATCAGGAGATTGCCGATTCTCGTTATGTTAAATCATTGTCAGTTCTGTCATCATCATCCGATGGTCTAATCGGTTCAGCATCGCAATTATTTTTCTATTCTGAAAGCAGCCATTATCATGGTGGTCTATTAAAAATAACCTGTTTAAGTGATATTATTCTACAATATACGGTGGCCAGTGAAGAGGTTATGATCGGCGGTGCCAATGATCCATCATCATCATCGTCGTCGGATTTATTCAACAGATATAGAAATTCAGCTCATCAAATGAGTAAGTCAAAAAGATCAATATTAGTTATACCACAAAAATTTAACTGATTCATTCATAAACAGTAACCGATTCTATGAGCAAAGATATTCCCATTATAACCGGAATATCACATCAACGATATTATAAGCCTGGTGATATTGTCAATTTGACATGCATTTCACGTGCAAAACCTGCTCCAAAGCTCAGCTTTATGGTCAATGATGAAGAGGTATGTTTAACCTTATGAATCATACATGTCACATTCAATTCACCATCTCCATGGGGGAATTCAATTAGCTACCAAATTTATGAATCCACAAGTTCTTTTATGAATAAAAGAAGAGAGAAAAATTGAATTGGAATTACTTTTTTTTTCTCATTACATGCAACAAATCAATGCAATTTGACATGTGAATCTAGTGTAAATTATTATTTAGAAAAGAACACATTCAAAAAAGGCTTATTCGATTCGGAAAAGAAAATTTTGTTTCTGCAACTATGAACTGATTGCTTTTCGAAGCGAATCGATTCAATCGTGTATTGAATGGATTCTATTTCTTTATTTCGAAATGTTTGAACTTTCGTACATACAATTTATTTTTTCTCATTCTAACTTCTATTTTGGTAACGGTGATGGTGATGGTTGTTATTATTTCTTTATATATAGTATCTATCTATTAATAAGATGACAAATGGCAACATAAACAACCAGACAACAAAACTTGTATAATATACAATCGGTTACGATTGGAAATCTCGTCCCGTGGAATCGTCGATCCATCCATACTCATAGACAAACATGTTGTTTTTTTTCGGTATACGAAACAACAACATAATTTATACGGCTTTGCACAAATTTTCTTCTTTTTTTTGTTTCTCATTCGACTATGTTAGAATATATTCAACGCTGTGTGAATAAAATTTCAAAACAGACATCATTATTGTTGTTTGGATCGTAGTCTTCGTTGTCGTCGTGTGTACGTTTGTATCTATGATCATGAAAGTTGCCAGTTGTGTTTTTCAACAAAATCCAAATAGGATCCGATATTCAGAATTTTATGAAACAAAACAGACCGAAGACAAACAAAAAGGGGCTCAACAATGACATGATGTGATATACACACGACAACGAATTAAAAAGAAAAGATTCCAGCCTCGAAACTTGCATAAAGACATGGAATTTTTTTTTTGAATACTATAAAGACGAATATAATAATAATGACACAATGAAAGAGTCATTAGATAGGCATTAAAATTGTTTGTTCATTCTATATATCGTTGTTTTTTGGATGTTTTTGTTTGTCAAAACATTGTTGTTATATAAGGTATATAACAATTGAATTACATTTTGAATCGACATACTCGTTCATGCATGCGTGCATGTCGATTCTTTTTCATTTTATGAAATCGAATGATCGTATACCGTTTGACAATGAAAAAAAATTTGTGATGCGACAAATATATTTGATCGATCGCAAAAAAAAATCTTGATCGAAAACTAGTTCAAAACTGATTATATTAGATTAGTGGCTTAACGGACAAGCATCCAGTTATTCATTCGATGTGTTAGTTTGTCGGTTTGTTTGTTGGTCATCCCAAAATTTGTTTTTTCTGTTTGTTTCATTCTTCAAATTCTTTTTTTTTCTATATTTAATGGAAAATTTATTGAAATATTCGTAATATATAGACATGTGGATTAAATTTTTTATTTTCGCATTTATTTTGTGGAATTTTCCTTTTTAAAAAAAATCTACAGTATTGATTATTTTCATCTTAAACATTACAAATAATCATTTCTATCGATAACTTGACATTTATTCAATGTTTTCTTCTTTTTTTTTATTTCCATAGGCCAATCCAGCTCAAATTCGCGAATATCCAATATTTCCATTAAGTGATGGATCATTTGCCTCTAAACTAGGCCTAAAATTTAAGGTGAAAATGGAAAACTCGGTTTCATCATCATCATCATTATCGCATAGTGGCAAACATTACCACCATCAATTGTCAAATCGTTTGTCCAGCAACAGTAAAAATGATCGTACATCATCGAACATTAAACAATATCGTATCAAATGTTTAGCATCAATGGAGAAAAACATTTACCATGTTAAGAATGAACTTCTTCTTGGCACATCGAAACAAAGTTCGGGTCTGCATTTTTCCGAAAACTTTGCTGTTAATATCAATGGTAATCATAATAATCATTTGATCATTCATTCTTTTCATTCAAAAAAATTCCACTTCTCACTACACTCATTCAGCATTTCAAATGTCCGACAAGAACAAAAAATTGTCTAATTTCTTGTTTCATCATTGTTCCTTTGAACATGTATATAATGTGCATTATGTTTGTAATATAGAATCATTTCCATTGATGATGAACTTAAAATCCTTGTACGATTTTGACTCATTGCTCGTGTGATTTACTTTTTCAGATTACACATTTTTTGTTCGATTTTTGTGCAGAAGTTTTTTTAAGTTGTATTTTATTTTCGATGATCAGACACGGGGTACACTAACTAATAATGATGATAGCTTATATTTAGAGAGAAAGGAAAAAAGAGAACATATTCGTGCAATGAGACATTCTCCGATTGTCCAGTCGGTATCATCATCGTCCTTAATCGTTAATAGGGCTTCTTCATCATCATCATCATCATTGTTGGTCATTTGAGCGAATCACATTTATAGAGAATCAAAGAAAAATGAAAAAAAAACAAAAATTATTTACTAACTAACCAAACAAATAATTCATTGAAGCAGACGAAAAAAATGAACTCAATCCATTTTCTTCCCCCGTCATCAGAATCTCACTATGTCATCAACGAAAATAATAGCAAATCACAACATATATCGTAAACTGATCGACATTTACAAAATATAACAAGATACCGAGAATTCTTTGTCTTCATTTAATTTAATTTAATTTCAAAAAAAAAAAATATATAAAAGTGTTTGTTTCTAAATCATATTGTGATACAGTTTTTTTTTTAATTTTATTTATTTATTTACAGAGAAATTCTTCAATTTATTTTTATTTTTAGCCATTTTCCTGTGTTTATGTTTCAATGTTGTTGTTTTTTTGATGATCATGATCATCACGATTTAAAATAATGATGATCAAAATAATTACCTCATAAATTTTACTCAACTATATCTAATTTTGTTTTTTTTTGTTTTTCATTTTAATCATTTTCATAGTTACATCCATAATGCTGATTCAAACGATGGCCATTATTTGCTGGTTATTCCTGGTGCCGGTTGTTTTAATTTGATTGCCTTGTTCTTTGTTGTATTCGGCATCGTTTCAGAATTGATTCTCTTCATTTTATCAATTCGACTAACATAAACTTCTTGTAAACTGGATTCGCCTGTAAATTTGAAAATTTTTTTTCTTTTTTTTTTGAAAGCGAGAAACTTTTTTCCAATTTTTGTGCCACAAATTATTTCTTTTCTGTTTATTAAATGATCATTTCTTGTAAATATCATTCATATGCCACCGTGGAATCATCATTTCTTTCTTTTTCCGTTTTGTCCAAATTTCATAAAATACAGTAATTCTATTGTACTTAAATGTTCCATCCATAAGCAATGACGGTAAAATGTATCAGTTTTTTTTTCATTCTGCCTGTTTGTTTTTTGATTTTCCAACTTTGATTTTCGTTACGAGCACATACGCACATATATGTCATCTATTCTACTTTTAACTTGGATTTTTTTTTGTTGATTCAATCATGTTCTTGTTGTAAATATACATCACTGACCAATGAATATTTATTCAATATATATAAAATGCATTGAGCAATCTTAAATATGGTTAATCATTTAAAAATAAACTGATAATAAATATTTCTAAATAAATACGTTTATCAATTTTGAATTTTTTTTAATACTAATAAATATTAAAAGTTAGGTGTATAATTTTGTTTGATATGATGTTTCAGAGGAATATTCTAATGTGAAAACTTTTAAATTGGATTTATTTTCAGCAAGAAATGTTTTCGCTTTTTAATTCATATTTTTACATTGCAATTCTGACATCCAAGACGATGGGAACTGTTGGTTCAGATCATTTATTACTACAATGTACGACCTCTCTTTTTCTTATTCTTGTATTTGGAGAAATTCAAATTTTCATATAATACGTCTTATATGAACGATTATATATAGTCCCAAATTAAAATTCACACGTGAATCACATTTTAGGATTGTTGATTCTTATTTATTTTGTTGTTTTTATTGATTCTATATTATTTTGACAAGATTTTTCATGAAAATCCAAGATAATGAAAATAACTAGATACAAACGAGCCCAACGGCATTTGTTATTTTATCGTAATTATTTCGATTTTCGACCACCGTACCAGATAATTTTGGATGCAACATTCTGTCAAGCTGCTTTGAAGAATAAAATCAACATTAAAGAACAAATTCCAAAATATTTAAATGATGATGTTAAATTATTGACAACTGTTTGTGTTGTCAATGAAACAGAAAGACTTGGTAAGTGTATCTCTATCATGTTTACAAAAATTTTAACCGATTTATATACTTGATTCAATAGGCCATTCGATTTATGGTGCAATGCTAGTTATCAAACAATTTCCAATCCATAAATGTGGCCATGAAAAGAATCCAATTTCAGCAAATGATTGTATTTTTTCTTTACTACAACGAAAAGAAGAGCATTATTTTTTGGCCACCCAAGATCAAGATCTTACGGAGAGAACGCGATCGCTTGCCTATGTTCCTATTTTATTCATTAAAACGAATACCATAATTTTAGAGCAACCAGCTGTCGAAGCCAAAGACAAAGCTATTGAATCACAACAACGTTTTCATCAAGTCGATTCTCATCAGTTTCAAACGTTGAAAAAATTGAAAAAGATTGAATCCTTAGACAAACCAGCACATGTCAAACGGAAACGTAAAGGTCCAAAAGGCCCGAATCCATTATCATGCAAAAAGAAAAAAAGCGTGGCTCCAAATAAGGCATCATCGAACACGAATGTGGCTGTGAAACAGGATGGTAAAAAGAAACGAACACGAACCAAACGTATACCTAACCATATTAAGCGAATGTTTCAGAAAATTGAGTCAGATCTAAGCCTGAAACAACAATCATCTTCATCGTAGTTTTTTTTATACATTTCGATTGTCAATTTTTTTATATAATCTAATATCTAATAAATTGAGAAAATTTTGGAATTAATTTCAAAATAATTCTTATATATGAGAAAAGTTTACGGAAAAATTCGCACAAGAATTTTTCCGAAAGTAGCCATGCTTCTGCATGCAAATTGGTTAATCTTAAATCAATTTGTTTGGATCGTGTTGAAATTTTTGTTATTTTGAATCTCAAACATAATGCCTCGTTTAGTTATTGGTAAGATAATTGATATGATCATTTTGTTTTAATAAATCTTTGATTTTTTACTAGCCAAATGGCGAAGGATACGTTTTCCCACGGTAGGCCAGAATTTATCTATTGATTTTCCATCAATAAAGCTAATTTTATTATGAATTGATTTTGTAGACCAAAGTCGAAAAACTTATGCCTCAAATGCCTTACGTAATTCCTGATAAAGCAATCAAAGTTCGAGGCGGACGTAATCTCGAACATTTACGTCGGATATTTCCCTATCAAATGCGATTGATTGCGATTGCCCATTCGGTCAATCGATTGATTGATCAAGAACGAGTCGAATTCAGTTATTACAGAGGATATGAAGTTCGGAATTATACTGAGCGGGTAATTATATAAACGAAAATTTAGTTTTACTTGTATTTCAATTTTTTTTTATTCAGTTGATAGCCGAAGCGATGCGTTATGGTGACTGTCATGTACCAACAATGGAACTTGCCAATTTCTATTTGAAAGTATGATCATTTTTTATGAATTTTAAAAATTTTGTCTTCTAAAATGATGAAATTCGTATTGTGAATAGGATAAAACCTTGATCCATAAATTGTTCAAAGTATTGGTACCACGTTATTTAAACTATACGACATCATTCACATCGATGCATTTACTCTCGAATCGTGACATCGATTGGTCAAATTATAAACAACGATCGTACGTTAATCAACGAGTACTGATCGAATTGAAAGGCAATCCGTATCCGCCATTATTGAATCATGATTTAAAAAGAAAAAATTTACTACATAATATTCTTCTTAGTCAAGTTAGTCGAGATTATTACATGAACAAAACAGATGTGAATTGTGAAACATTAAATGAACAAGATTAACTCGAATGGCAACAAATGTTCTAGTGTAGTAATTGTAATATCGAATATAAATCCTTTCTTTGTAATTAAATAAGACATTGTTTAAATGATCAAGGCTGAAATCCATGAGCCAATAATAAAATGGCCACTGCTTCGGTGTTTGATTTTAGATGTTTAAGATAATTATCGATAGACTTGATGATCACTTGTCGTAATTCGATCAATGGCATGTTTAAATTCAGATATCCAAGATATTTTAGAAGATTGGTTCTACTTGGAACAGCCATCAGACAACAACTGAATATCTTTCTTACTAACCATCCATGGTATTTCTTCAATGTTAACTCGTAAGCTGAATCAAAGTGTTTGGTCAAATCTTCGGGCAAGTTTTGCAAGCTTTCTTCATCGTCAACTTGTTTGTAATCTTCTAGAAATAACGAGAGGAAAATTTGATTGTAAATCAGAGCTCGATTTAGCCATGTCAATGCATCCGTTCCGACGTGTAGGTCTTCATCTTTAAGTGTCTCTTTTTCAAGTTTCACTATCGTATTCAAATGCTAAAATTTCATATCATTCAAAGAAAAATCACATATTTTAATTATATGATCTCACCTTAAACATGGATTTATCCGTATCAAATATGTTCATTAGTTTATTGATGTTGCCATCGATATCGTTTTTAACAGGCTTAAAAGTGATGCCGAAAAATTCGACAAATTTAACTATACATTTGGAGGCTTCAAGGAATCTTTCTGTATCTATTAAACCATCTGTATCGATGTCGACGAAAGGAACAACCGTTTCAAAGAACACCGGCTCATTATTGCAGATTTCCATTTTGATTTTCAGATAATTTATGTGAGGAAAAAGCTGATTATTCTAACATATTATTTTAATGATAAATTACCAGATGGCAGTATTCGATTCATAAACAGCTGATTGCGAGTGTCGACGAGTCTGACCTCTGAGATTGATTTACTATAGATTGTCCATCAATTATCGTAACGAATATGGCGAATTTTCGAGTATATCCAGATAAGAATAACTATTCAAGTTCACCAGCCGGAAGAAAAATCTTCGTGGGCATGGTTTTGGCCGGTATAGCTGGCCATTGGCTACTATATCGAAATCACTATAGTCGTCAAGATCGATTCAGCACCGTATTAGCTCGGTGGATGTCGAAACGTTCGGATTATTAATTCCATGTATTGTTTTTGTTTTATTAGAACAATGTTGTAATAAATAAAAATTTCACAAATTTATATCATTAATTTTACCGATGATTCGCTCATCGAAATTTAAATCAGCCAATTTTGCACATTCAATGATTTCGGCTTTGATCTGATTGAATTCATTGATCAATTCATTACTCGGCTTAATGTTTTCCATCATCATTTCTTCGGATATTTCATACAATTTTCGCTCAACATTTGAATTCATCTGCTGTTCAAATTCTTGATCTAGTTGCATATACAATCTTGATATCCGAGATTTGATTTGTTTCATACGATTAAGAACTTCATCCTGATGTCTCATTTTATAAATCAAAACATCATTGAATCCTTCTAGATGTCCTATCTTTTCGAAATATGGAAAAGCAATCGAATATCCATCATCGAAGGATTGCTGTGTCAATTTGTCTCGTGTTTCCTCAAAAGCGTCATGGAATGCTGACTAAAAAGAATTTAAAACAAAACCCGATTTTTTTTCAATGGATAACTTACATTTTCAATACGATTCAAATCTCTTTCGAATTCTCTTGATGCCAAGGCTAATTCATCATCACCATCTGAATCACCGAAAACATCATCGGCCATCGTTCGACATGTTCAGCGATATTTCATCATTATCATCACTTACTGCCATCTATTGGGCAGATCATATTGATTTTCAATCTTTGTTTTGTGGATATTTTATATCGTAAAATGAATAATAAAAAAAGTAAAAGGAATAAATTGAAAAAACGGAATTTTAATTATTACTTCGAAAAATTATTCAAAAACAATTTCTATACACGCACATAGCTTTGGCTTCCAAAAAACAATGATGATTATTGTTTAAGAAGAAGGCATCGACGTTTAAGACATTTTTGTTTCTTGATATCATTGCCACCGAATTTTGGTTTATCCAAACAATATAAACATGTACCACAATCATCTTGTAAACATCCTTCACAAACACGGCAAGCCATTCGACGAAATTTAGAATTCATCCCAAGTGAATTGTCACCCTTTGAAGTAGTACTAGATTTTTTCTTTAATAGATCCTGTTTGGATTTGGATTTTTTAACTCCCAAATTCATTGATCGATGTCCAGGTTGTTTGATTTCAGGATTGGGTTTTATAAACTTCTGAACAATACTCTCATTCAAAGATGAACCTGAGGCTATGGTTTCCTTTAAAAGTATTTGATCATCTGAGGTAATATGGTTATTATTGTTGATATCGTCTACCGTGAGAATATTCGATGTGGAAGCATTAAAATGTTTTTGGTATATGTTGGCATGTTTCTTAGGATCTAATATATATTTCTTTAAACAAGCATTGAGTAGACAAGATTTACAACGTGCACCAGGCGAATCAATTTTCAATGAACAATTTCCATCATACAAACATATGTATTGCACTGGTTTCTGAGTGTAACGATAGAAAAATTTGGCACAACTTTCACAGCTGAACACACCATAACGACGTGATATATGAGAATAATATTTGGTTAGTCCACAAACTTCACATGTAACGGTTCCGCCTTTGGAATTTTGATTGGGCATCGATGAATGAGTTGGCGAAGATTTAGTCGATTGTGTTAAAGACGAAACAAAACCTATGATAAAAGGGAAAAATATTAATATATTAATACGTACTGTTTTCAATGATAAAAAATCACTTACTTTCATCAACATCGAGGTTCTCATGTAATTGCATGGACATAAGATGTGAATTATCTTCAAAATAATCTTCAACACTGTTAGAAACTTGGTCAACAATCGCATCATCATCATCAAAGACCTTTTCAATAGGATCATCAAAATCATCTTGATCATAATCGATAATTGGTCTTTTTCTTTGTTTTTTCTGATGACCGATTTTTTTGAAAGATATTTCCTCTTCATAATGTTCACAATGATAATGTAATTGTATTTGATCCATTGTGTCAAAAATTTTGGCGCAAAACATACAACGGTAAACTGTTTCGGCAATGATGATGCCGTTATTGTCACATATTATTGATCGAACATTTAATGCTGATCGAGATGGATCATTGACCAATTGCATCATGATGAATTTTCTATAATTAAATTTAAAATAAACCAAACAAAAGAAAGATAGATCGTTAATCAAAAAACAAGGTTTTGGTGATTACCGATGCTCTTGATGTTTTTGTGTGTGTGACCAGAACGTTTTTCTATAGTTACGATGATGATGATATCAATTGATGGATAAAAATATGACAAACGTATTCACTGTTTACAGTTTGAGTTCGTTATTCGAATGGCTGATATTTTTTGGCCAGTGACGTATTGTCACGAACTAACAAAATTAACAGCATTGGTAGCAGATAGATTTGAAGGCAACTGCTAACTTCTTGTTAGGAGAAAAATAAACGGCACGCAAATCATCATCGACAGCAGCCACGGCTCGATGTCGTCGTCGCTAACCAACGACATCGAGCAACGCACGTTTACACACACACACACACACACACATGCTTTGCAAATGTGATGACTATGGCTGTGTGTGTTTTATAGGACGCCACCACGGCATTTTTATCGTTAACTTGATGTGGCTCGATGATGCCGTTCTCTTTTGAACCTCAAACCGATCCATACCGAAATCCACTGGTATAATGATTTGATGATGTAGCAATATAAAGTAGATTTTGAAAAAAAGGATCCATAACAAGAAAATATTTTCGCAGATTATTTCCGTAGCTGTAATTTATTGAAAAATTTAATAGTCTTAGTTCCACTAATGATAGGATTTTATTCTTTGTAAACGGCGCGAAAATTTTCAATTATATAATACAGAAATCTATAGATTGGATGAAAAATACATTTCTCATTTAAATAGTCGTGATATTTAATAGCGGGTATACCCGAACGCTTATATTAATCTGCGACTGCGAAAATCTGATAAAAAATATTAACCTTAGTAAGCATGCTCGAATCTTGATAATTTTTGTCCGTCGTCCTCATCTGTATGAGTCATCTTTCTGTTGGTTAGTCCGAATCGAATTTTTATGGTCAATTTTCTACAGCATCCTTATCATCATACGGACTTATTAGTTTGCAATGCTTTTTATGTAAATTATTAAAAGTTCGAATGATCGAACTCAAATAAAAAATTTGCCTGTTTTTCCGAATATAAAAAAATATATAAATCCAATCAAACGACAATTACGACAAATGTACAAATTATTATCTGTCATTAACAATTTTTGCACATAAATACAAATGCCAAAACATAATGCAAAAACAGAATGTTCAACATCAACAATGTCTGATATTCGTAGCAATGAGAATTGCATTATCAATCATAATAATCGAATAAAAAATTCAAATAGCCTTAAACGAGACTATTCTGGTGACGGTACGATGATCATCAATACGAATGGACGTAGTAAGATACCCATTTATAATGGTAATCATACAGATATGGCCACTAATGGTCGAAATTCTATGAATGTATTGGCCATAAATAATCTAATCGGATGGAATATCGGTTACCATCATCATCAGCAACAACCACAGCAGATGATTACTAATTTAAATAATCTACGAATAATGGATTTACCCGAACATGTACGAATCCATCAGAATATACATAATCGTCTTAATCATCCACAACGTCATCATTGTCAACAACAACAACAAGCACTACGATATTGTCAACATAAACTCAGGTAAGATTCTCAGAAATGTGTTTGTTTCACTTGGAACAGAACAGAATAAATGAATGAATCGCGGCTAAACAGAAAAAAAATGAGTAGAAAGAGAATCTAATAGGCTTGTTATGCATTGTCATAAGAGCAAATGAGTGTTGAGAGACACTCTCTCTGCTCAATTATTGTAATGTGGCTGGCTCATTCGTTGTAGAATGTAACAACGTGTAGAGCTTATGTGGCTATTACATTGCTTACCATAGTGATGATAACATGAAAATTGATAATTTTTTATCATAATTTTACAGACCAAAAGAATTGAGTCGATCATTACCATCGACACCTGGATCATCTACACCGAAAGTAACACTTGAAGACGAAAGTTCTAACTCAATCATGTCATCATCAACCACGACCGCCGCAACGACAGCTACCATGATGACAAATGCAACCAAAAATAGTTCCCGGTAATTAATTTAATTATTTTTTTTATATTAACGATAGAATAATTTTTTTATCGAAAGAAAAAAACGTATGGCCAACTATGAGGAATATCTACCACTTTGTGAGATGCAAAAAGGTCTACAAAAAGGAGAAATCGTTGAGGTAAATTGAATGAATTTATTCATTATTAATTAATATCTCAAATGTCTTCATACAGGGAATATTACGGATCAATCAACGAAATTATAACGATGCTTATATCAGTGCTCCGGTAATATCTGGTATTTTCATATTATCCAACTTTATCCAATAGTGTTTTTAATCTAAATCTTTATCTTATTGTATCGTGACATGGATTCGCTTATAGGACGGAGGCTTAGACATTTACATTAAAGGTTTGATTGACCGAAATAAAGCATTAAATGGTGATCTTGTTGCTGTGAAATTTCTGGATGAAAAAGAATGGAAGGTATGATCAAAATATCTAAAATTTTCTTCGACAGTTTGATCCCAGATCTTTTCTTGAATCATATAGATTTCCTACACGGCAATAAATGCGAATTGGGAAGAATGGAAAGACGATTTCATGCGATTGATCATGGCAAATAATGAAGAAATAGATCTTTCAAAATTGAAACTCAATTCAAAAGATATGGGATTAATTAGTATGGGTTCAAAATCCACGTCATCACCAATGACAAACGAGACATCCAAACAGTTGTTACTGGATGAATTTGAAAATCTTCCATTGGAAATTTTCACCTTACAAAATTCCATTGTAAAAGAAGAGATATCTTATTGGCCACGATTAATTCAACGTACAGGAAAAGTGGTTGGAATTTTGAAACAAAATCATCCCAGAATGTTTGCTGGAACATTGAAATTTGATGAAAATAACGATAACAATATGAATCAAAAGAAAAAGAAAATAGAAAATGACAACAAATACGTAAAATTCACATCATGTGATATTAGAAATCCTCAATTAATCATACCAATACAAACATTACCCGAATTCTTACTAAAAGACCATATCAAATTTAAGAATCATTTATTCTTAGCTGAAATTACCGATTGGAAATCAGATAGTCTCTATCCATCTGG
Organism: Dermatophagoides farinae; assembly: GCF_024713945.1. Lineage (NCBI taxonomy): Eukaryota > Metazoa > Arthropoda > Arachnida > Sarcoptiformes > Pyroglyphidae > Dermatophagoides > Dermatophagoides farinae. The sequence continues at coordinate 4,388,633 of NC_134678.1, forward strand.
TAAAATAATCAAGAATTTTGGTAAAATGGGTGACATTGATGTTGAAACAGAAATTATGCTCATATCCTTTAGTATCAACAAAGACGATTTTCCAGACCAAGCATTAGCTGAATATCAGGAAATATTTCCGGATAAAGACTGGCATATTCCTGAAACAGAAATTGAACAACGGAGAGATCTTCGTAAAGAATGCATATTTACTATTGATCCAGAGACGGCTCGCGATCTTGATGATGCTATTTCTTATCGACAATTATCCGATGATCGATTTGAAATTGGCGTTCACATTGCCGATGTATCATATTTCATCAAAGAGAATACATTGTTAGATCTTATCGCCAGTGATCGTGCAACTTCTGTTTACCTGGTTTCCAAAGTGATCCCGATGTTGCCACACATATTCTGTCAAGATTTATGTTCACTAAATCCTGGCCAAGATAAGCTTACATTCTCGGCTATCATAACAGTGAATAACTATGGCCAGGTTCTGGATCGATGGTTTGGACGTACAGTTATAAATTCATGCTGTAAGCTTTCCTATGAATTGGCACAAAAACTTATTGAATCCGATGATGATAACAAATTGGACGAGTCTATCTTTCCTCAGCTTTATGGTCCATGGTCTTTATCCGAAATCGGTCAACGTGTTCGCCATTTACATATTATAGCCAAAACTCTGCGACGAAATCGACAAGAGTCTGGCTCCATTCGATTGGATAAAACTAAAGTTTCATTTATGCTAAATGAAGAAGGCATGCCATTGGCATTGTCCAAATATAAGCTCCGCGAATCGAATTGGCTCATCGAAGAATTTATGCTTATGGCAAACAAATGTGTCGCTGAATTTCTGTATGATAAATTTGCTCCCGAAGGAAGAGCTTTCTTGCGATGTCACCCATCATTGGATAAGTTTGTTCTACGTGAATTTCTAAAATCAATCAAAGATATTTGTCCCATTGAATTTAAAAGTGAATGTTCACGATCAATGGTCGAATCCTTAGAAAAGTTGGCCGATATCGATAGAAACTTTTGCCAAATGTCTACAATGTTTTTGATAAAAGCCATGAAATTGGCTATGTATACCTGTGTAAGCGATCAGGATAATCCCCTGTCATATCATCATTTTGCGTTGAATTTTTCCACATACACTCATTTTACATCACCAATACGCCGATACGCTGATATTATAGTTCATCGTTTACTTTCCGTTGCTCTTGGATACGAATCAAGTATATGTTCAAAAACGAATGAAGAATTGAAAAAGATAGCTGATCATTGTAATACGAAAAAATATAATGCGATGTTAGCTTCAGAGAAAAGTACGGAAATCTATCTTAAGGCATATATATCGAAAATTGGATCACTTACATCGAAAGCAATCGTATTTCAAGTATATGATCATTCATTTGATGTCCTGACGCTGACATTTGACACCATCAATCGTATTTATTTGGATCAACTATATATTGATGATTATCAATTTATTCGTGATAATAGTAAACGTGAATTGAAATTGAAATGGAAACCAATCGACAAACAATCGATGCCCGACACTTGTTCTGAAACCTTGTCAGATGACAACAAAATGAATTTAATTCAAACTATAAAAAGTTTTGCTATACTTGATATTGAAATGATTGTAACGGATAAATTTGAATTTAAGGTAAGATGCTTTGTTATATTCTCTTGTAGATTTTCATTCTTTTTCATCTGTCCATTACATCCAGGTCATTACTGCTCATCCAAACGGAAAATTTATTTATAATTTGAAATGATCTTATTATTTTGAATTTTTTTTTATTTTTATCGAATTATTTTGCCAATTTTCTGATATATTTGAGCATGAAATATTTTATTATTAGTAAAAATAAAAATGCTAAAAATGCAAATTATTCCTTTTGGCGCCATCTTTTATCTAAACGATTGACGAACAGGTTTGATATTCGCACGAGTTAATCGAGTCCTATAGCCAAACATTTGAAACAATAAACAGAACAATATCTGAGAAAAAAGCAAATTCTCTTCAATCAAATAATGACTAATCTTCGACCATTCAAATTGGACGATTTATTTCGTATCAACAATGTGTTCGTATCAATAAAAATTAAACGAATCTAATTTTGTTTGTTTTTTTTCCTAAAGAAATTTAGACCCATTCACTGAAACCTACGGTTTATCATTCTATCTACAATATTTAACCCATTGGCCCGAATATTTTCATATAGCTGAATCATTAAATGGTGAAATCATGGGATACAGTAAGTCATGTATTATAGTCATATTGTATAATTATTACAACCATATTTTGTTCAAGTCATGGGCAAAATTGAAGGTACCGGTAATAATTGGCATGGACATGTAACCGCTTTGACTGTTGCCCCACAATATCGTCGATTGAATCTAGCTGCTAAACTAATGTATTGTCTAGAGTTGACATCGGAAAGGTTATTATTCACTATTTACAAGATTTAATTACTATAAATCTGTTTTTATATTTTGAAACAGGAAACAAGCTTTTTTTGTTGATTTGTTTGTTAGAATTTCGAATAAGATTGCCATTGATATGTATAAAAAACTTGGCTATAGTGTATATCGACAGGTATTGGAATATTACACCGGGGATCCGGATGAAGACGCATATGGTAATTGATTATCAATAATTTACAGTAAATTGAACTAATTAAATTTTTTTCACGTTGATCGAATGCATATAGATATGAGAAAAGCTTTATCTCGTGACAAACTTAAACAATCAATCATTCCATTGCCTCATCCTGTCCGAATTGAAGATTTAGAATAAATATTCCTTAATTTATGGCCTTGGTCTTCTATCCATTATAATGACTCATTCGGAATTTTCCAATCTTTATTTTTTATTTATTTCCTAAATTCGAATAAAGATGTCGCTTTTGATGTATGTTTTGATGTTTGTTTATCTTATTTTTTACAAAACTCAAATCTGATTATTATCATGACGACAATAACAGATAATACCATTTATTCATTTGAAGATCTTTCTTCATTCGAAATTCCGAAAAGTCATCTGGTATGTCAATGTTGTTATTATTGGAATTTCTCTTTTAATATTCCTTTTTAGCTTGGTTCATGTGATCATGTGGGAGACTATGAGAAATTGAACAAAATTGGACAAGGAACATATGGAGTCGTTTACAAAGCTAGAAATATTCAAACTAATGAAATAATGGCTTTAAAAAGGATTAAGATTGAAAAACTTAAAGATGGATTCCCCATTAGTAGTGTTCGTGAGATAAATATTCTGAGAACAGTTCATCATCCAAATATTGTCGAATTTAAAGATGTCGTCGTCGGTAAATCTTTGGACAACGTATTTTTAGTCATGGAATATTGTGAACAAGATTTGGCCACATTGATTGACTGCCAAATTCACTTCACCGAATCACAAGTAATCAATTCAGTTGCACAATTAAATGATTAAATTTTTTTCTTTATAGATCAAATGTCTGATGCAACAACTTTTTCGTGGTTTAAAATATTTACATAAAAACTTTATAATTCATCGTGATTTAAAAGTATCAAATTTATTGTTAACTGACAAAGGATTATTAAAAATCGCTGATTTTGGTCTTGCACGAAACTATGGATTTCCAAACGATCCAATGTCACCATGTGTCGTGACATTATGGTATCGAGCACCGGAATTATTGTTTCAATCGAATTATCATTCTACAGCTATCGATATGTGGGCAACCGGTTGTATATTTGGTGAATTATTGTTACAGAAACCATTACTGCCTGGACAGAGTGAAATGCAACAGATAGATTTGATTATTGATTTGATAGGCACACCAAATGACAAAATTTGGCCAGGATTTTCTGACTTGCCTATTGCAAAAACATTCACTGTTAAGCATCAACCATTCAATAATATATCACATCTATTTTCATGTGTATCAAAAGCCGGTATCCGATTATTGAATTTACTTTTAATGTACGATCCATGGAAACGAGCAACGGCTGATGAATGTTTACAAAGCTCTTATTTTCGTGAATCTCCTTTGCGTGAGTATTTTTTTTTTGCATCAAGACAAAAATTCTAAAATTTTTTTGATCGTTTTTTTATCTACTAGCTTGTGACCCAAGCGTGATGCCATCGTTTCCTCAAAGTCGTAAAAACCGATAAATACTTCTCTGTTATAATGTGATATTTTTAATTCTCAAAAATATTTCTACAGCATTGTGTTTTCCAAGGAATATAGAATGATTGACATACATAACATCGAAAACGATAAAAAGTTACAAAACGTATTGACAAAATTGTAAATTTTCAAAACTTTTTCTCTTCTTCAAGTTCGTTCAGCCTTTCCACCACTGTTTGTCCTAGAACTTGATCACGGATGTAACGTTTTTTTTGCACCATGGACGGTGGTCCATATCCTCGTCCATCTAAATAACTCCATTCTGGCATGAAATCCAAACGATTTTTCGGTCGATTATATTTCTTTCGCCATTCTCGAACACCAATCATACGTTTATTTTGGTTGAATATCAACGGAGTAATGATTTGGTTTCGGAAAACACCATAAATCCATGAACGATGGGACAAAGATTTCAGTGAAGACATCCTGATGAAATCAATGAATCAAACTATTTAATAACCAAAATTCATAAATGGACATGAACTTTTCGCATGTGAGAACAATTGATTGGAAACTTTTCTACTATTTTACATTAGAATTTTCCGTAAAGATTTCGGATAAAGTTTATTCATTTTTTTTAAAAAAAATAAATTTTTCATTTTACAATTTTTTTAAATTTATTCGTAAATCCGAATATACGGATACGATCATATTGAAAAATAACAATGATCAAATGATAAAACAATTTTTTTCGCTTGATAAATTTTTCCCGATAAAAATCATGGACAAAAAAAAGGAAGGAATGGATGATTAATTTGAATTTGAAAAAGATGTGTGAAATGTCGAGTAGTTTTTTGTGAGTTAGAAACCTTGGATATAACCATAAGCTTCAAGTGTTGACATAATCAGATAGAATAGCCATAAGAATACGAAAAAACTGACCGTCGTGATTTTCGGTATGATCGGTCCTCCAAGTTCACCGCCTAAATATGCACGTCGTATCATTAATACAGCTGCACATATAAAAGCACAAATGCAATATAAAAGTACTGAAAATCCAAGACTTCCCGGCTCTACTTGAAATCCTCCTTGTGTACCTTTTATAGCATGATAAATGGCAGCCATTGTCCATGCTACACCAATACCAAGAAAAACATTCACAGCATTACTTCCGGTTACATTTCCGACAGATGAATCTGCATTTTTTTCATTTTCCGCAGCAATTTTAGATGCGAATGTATCCGGTACGGAAGTACCTAATGCTACCAATGATATAGCTGTCACTGAATCTTTTAGATGAACAGTAGCCCCAAAATGTGATGCTAGATCATTGATCAATGCAGTCAGTACGCCAATCATTGTAATGGATACAAGAAAACAGGCCCAACCATTCCAAATGGTGGCTGGTGGTACAAAAGCAAAGGCAATTTTCCAGAAAAAGGTGGCATAATGGATGAAATAATCGCAACAGGTACGTTCACCTTCATCTGATTCTTCATCTTTTGATCCATCCAATGTTTCTCGTTTTGAACATTCAACATCTTCACTCAATGATGAAGATGCACTTAATTTGTGCATCTTAACGGCCGTTATGATTTGATTTTCCCATGAACCGGCACGATCAGCATAGCCTAATGTTTTCTTTCGTCGCATCAAACTGTCTACAATTTGTTTGAACTCTTTAGATTCACGTATCCGAATCATACATTTTGTTAGGTCACCTAAACGTGGAGCACCACGTTCATTCAATTCATTGTGGACATTTTGTTGATCACGGCGATGTGGTTCATAAAGTTCAACATAAAATATGGAATTTTTTTCATAATTTACATTATTAATTATGGAAAGGTTGATATGCTTTTTTGTTTCATTATTGTGAAATAATAAATGTCCTTCGCTCATTTCAAAATCTTCACCTGGTTTTGCTGTTGCCGGAATAGTACGATATGGTACGGCAACCGTACCGCGTGCACCACAATATCGGATTACATCCAAACGATAAACACCAATGGTTTCGGGCATTTGGAAGACATTATTGACAAATGAAAATACACCCGAATGATCATCATCCAGTATATTGATACGGGCACGGTCATCCATAATGTTAATGATTGGTTTTTGATTTTCTTCCGAATCCATGGCTACTGATGCATATTTAGCATCAAATAGTCGTACATAAAAATGTTCATCCTCTTCGAATTCATCATCATTGATGATAGTCAATATTATTTGTTTATACGATTCTCCAGGTCCAAAAATTATTGATCCAGAAGCTGGTTCATAATCAGTGCCCACTTTAGCGGTACCATCCTCTGTACGATAATGAACAATAATAGATGAATCAAGATCCGGACCAGAACGACGAACAGTCAATGACATTTGTCCAACATCTTCCATTACCGTATATTCTTTAGGATCAAATTTTACATGAATCATAAATTTCTCCTGAACATCATGGGAGGAAATCATTTCCAATTCATCCGGTTGTTTACTATTTTTTGCCGATGGTGTAGGGGGTGTTTGAATCGATAGAGAATCACGCGAACTATATGAATCATTAGGTAAATCTGTACTTGAGCCAAGCATTCGTCGTGCGGCAATCATTCGATAATATGCACGACTTTTGGGCTGAAGTTTTTGAATCTCGGCGCGGCCAATCGCTTCAAGCTCTTCTAATGTTGCATTCGGATGACGTGAATATACATCTTTCAAAATTTCGATCACGTTCTCACGATGATCTTCAATCAATTGTAAATCTTCTTCACTGGCATCAATATACTAAAGTTTTGTGTTCAAATAAAACGGAAATGAGAAAATCAATCGAATTTGTCATTATTACAAACCTTGACATTTTTGTTGAGCATTTCGATCGGATTGTCTTGTGTTTGTTGAGCGGAATATGAGCCATCTTTGACAGGTACTGGATCTATTATGGATTGAGGTTGCTGTTGAGGCGGCTGTTGTTGATCAACTTTGTCTTTGATTTGCCCATTAACATTGTTCAATTCCATTTTTTCCTCACCCGTACCGTCTTCGTTTGATGTCGAACTTAGTGTTTGCATTTTGCTAGGTGGTTTCGATTGCGGCGATTCATATAAGCGATTACGTCGAAAACGATAATGTTTATCAAGATATTTATAGATTAATAAACGTTTATCGGCAATATAAGCTAATTGTACAGTAAGATAGAAGAAGAATAAAGTCATTAATCCTTCCCATACTTCGATAACACCCGGGGATGACCATATTAATATAATCAATAACCAAACATAGGCAAACACAGAGAAAAGCATTGTTATGATGAACACACGAAGGTATTTAATTTTTTTAATCTGTGTACTAGGTACAGCCCATACACATATTGCAATAATAACAAACATGTTGAAAGCAGCCGATCCGACAATTGTACCGGGTCCCAATTCACCCGCTTCAAAATTTTGTGCATAAATTTCAATTGCAGAAAGTAGAATTTCTGGCGCAGAAGATCCTAAGGCCATTAATGTAAGATTAGAAACGGTTTCATTCCATATCCGAACAGATACGATTTCTTTGCGACCATCTGGACGACGTACAATAATATCACGTTCTTGACTGGTAATCTGTTCAATTGAGGACATAAAACGATCTGCAATTATGGCCACACCGACAAACATATAGATCAATGCAAATAAATAAACAACTCCATGTAATATCATTGTTTGTAGGGAGTCATCAGAATACCAACATGGTAGTATGAGACCATCTTCACAATGAAATGTAAATGAATTTTGATGATTGAGTGATTGATTTGCAATTGAAGTTAATGATGGTGATGGCAATACAGTAGTTGTGGATTGAAAAAAGGAATTTAAATTCGATATGATCGAATTATTTGTGAGCTCATCATCTGGAGTAGATGAAGATGATGATTGTAAATGTGAATAATAATGTTGTTGCAATAATGATAATGATGAATGATTGTCATTAATTTGATTATTCGAATCGGATGTCGGTAACGTTGATGATGATGGCATAATATGCGAACCAATGGCTGCCGTTGTATTCACAATGAAAGACAATTGATTTGAATAATTCGTTATTGGGGACATCATTGATAAAGATGACGATGATGATGCAGGTGTTGTTATTGAATTCATCATGATATAAAATCGTATATGCTATAAAACAGTTAAAACTTCATAGTGAAAATGGTGTCAAACGGAAAATAAATTAAACTCGACATCTGATCAAAAATTGATGACACGGATGATCGATGATTCAATTGACCAGAATCGGAAGAAAATTGAACTGAAAAATGGTAAATAAAAAAAAATAATCAGTAAAAGAATTTTGTTCACTTTAAAAAAAAGAATGACGTCAACACAGAAAAAAATGTTGATTTTTTCATTGAAAAAAATATTTGAAAATAACAGGTCTGTAGTAATTTGACTGTACCAAGCCATGCATTCATATTGAATTGAATCGAGAATGATGATGATTCATGCAAATTATTTGAAGCTTATCGAACCGTATTGAATTGAGAAAAAATACTAACTGTGTTCAATGAATGAATGAACACAATGAAAAAATTAAAGTATCTCATTTTCTACGGCCAAAAATAGGTTTAAGTATGTTTCTTTTGATGATGATGATAAGACATTGGTTACTGACTGTCTCCCACATAATTAAATTAGAAATGTTTGTAAGCGAATAAAATGAAAGAAAACAAGCTAAATTATAACCGAACAATAATGATGATTAGATTGTCAATCATCATAATCATTTATTATTCATCATCGATATCTTTAGCCTTTGAAATATAACGATGACGAAAACGAATTGGAAACTGTAGGATATAACTTTAGAATTGTTCTAATCGTATGTCAAAATCAATAAAAAGTAAAGTAAAATAAAAGGATTACAGGCATACTGACAAAAAACTTTTTCGTCAAAAAAAAACGAGTAAAGTCTAACAAGAAAAAATCGAATGAAAAATAGCTCGGTTCATTGATAAAATAGGTAAATTGTTTTAGTTGATTTGTTTAGAGATTTGGCATGAATTTTTCGCCAAACTTCAGAAAAAAAGAGACAAATAAAAGATATGGATGAGTGAAATATCTTGTATTTTTTCTCTTTCACTCTCGATATTTTGGCCGATTTGTCTATTCGATTTGAGATTGACGTAATAATGATGATGAAAAAAAAATATCGCACAAATGCACACACATACATAAATAAATTGACGATTATAAACGGAAATCAAATATAAGATATATGTTTCATTCAATGATAATTGAATTGAAAAAAAATTGATCAATCAAAATGAAAAGAATTTCAAAATTGTATTTGATTGATCGATCGTGATTTTTTTTCTATTTCTTAAGCATAGAAAACTGCAGATAATTAAGAAATTTTGTAATTCAATACAGGACAAATAAATAAAACAGAAAAAGACTAAGTTCAAGTTAGATATATTTTGTAAAAATAATATAAACCTAAGAGTGAACAAAATTTAAAAAATCAACAAGTGATCACATCATCTTCGATGATAATCGGAATAATCATATTGTGTTGATTTTGTTGATGAGATTAAGCAAACTTTCGGCTATAATAATAATCATTATCATAATAAACTTTGTCTACACTGAACACCAATTATTCAAAATGGCAATGACCAAATAAGAACAAAGCGAAAGTCAAAATACAATGAAAGAGAAAAATCTTGAAAATGAGAAAATCAATAATAATTTGGTGATAAAACCAAACATATAACAAATAAATTGTGCAATGAGAATGAAGTGGAAACTAATAAAATCAAATCCAATTCGACATCTCATATAAATAGAACCTGGTTGGTTCCATTAGGTTGACATTTCGATATTACAATTTACACACAAGCAAAAATTAAGTGAAAACACTCATTTATGAATTGATAACTTATTAATGAGATGAGTGATGATTGAGATAGAAACACTTAAAGGTATATAAATTAATGGATGAAAATAATGAATTGATGATTCCAAGTAATTATTGTAAGTGAGAATGATGAATAAGCTATTTTTCCAACCAATGATTTCGAAATAGGAATTCTTTTCATGATAATTATACGAATAAAGTAAAAAAAAAGCAAACAGAATTAATTGATTGAATGCGGCGGTGAAATAAATTGTCATCGCTACATACGTGATATGATGAAATAGTTTTTACATTTTGTCCTAAAATCACGCACAATAAAATGAATTCAGACAAAATGACACATTTTATCGACATTATATCCTCAAGATAATATGTCAACTTTTTGTTTTTCATTTCAATATTAAAAAATTTAAACTACATTTAAGAGGATTATTATCATACTTGATAATAAAAAAAAGTCTTTTATCACCAAATTTTGATTGATTTAATTGAAAATGGTATACAAGATCTCGGTGGCCAACCCTGGAACAATAAATCAATCATTTAATAATGATTAGAAAAATTTTCCAATTTACTTATCAATATACTTGATGTAGCCATTATGGATGAGTTGAAAAAGCAATTAATAGCACAAACAAAAATTCCAAATAATATTCGAATTATAAAACAAATATAACTTGTTGATCATCGATCGTGATCGATTTATAAACACAATTTTAATTGATAAAAACCAATATGATCCAATCAGTTCAACAACCAAACAATGTCGATATAGCTGAACATATTTTTGAATTGAAATGTGATCACCAATGAAATGAAGTATTTTATTGCAGATTAATCTCTACCTTTTGGATGAGTTTTTTAATTGAAATAAATAATAATCATATAAAGATCAGGATGAAATAGTAGTTTTAGTTCTAAATGTAGTTAATACAATTCTCACCGTATATAATGACAATGTGACAAGTGAAAGTAATTTCACAAATTGAAAGAATTGAAATCGAGCCAGTGTGAGTTCAACAAAATGTCATGAGTAGGAAACTTTTTTGTCAATTGAACCGAATGAATTCACGGTGGTAATAATTGTCTTCTAGCAACATTCATAAACATGTTTTAATATAATGAAAAGCGACAAAAAAAATCGGAAAATGAAAAATCTATAAGGTGACTATCATTTTTCGAGTAAGTTTTAAAACGATAGAATTCTTTCTATTCAGAAAACTTTTTTTTTGTCACCAAAAGTTATTTTTGATGATTTTTTTTCACTATTATGTCGTCGAATATAACAAAAGATAAACATTTTTAACAAAAAAAAAAAAAAAACAAAAAAGTTTCAATCAAAATTTGAAGGACAATGCTGCACCTATTTTTTTCGAATATTTCTCTTTGGAACAAAATCATGAACAATCGTAAATAAACAGATTCAATGTGAATGATTAAGGCAGGTGGCCAGCAAACTTTTCAATTGTTGTTTGGTGGCCATGATGGCATCATCACGATAATTAACATCAAACATTATCAAAAGCTACATCGAAGAACTTGTTTATTCATTCACAATGCTTCATAAACTTGTTACACTCAAAATCGTCCATTCGCCACATCAATTTATCCTCCCCCACATAAACAAGTGAAATTTCCATTCAATTTTGATCTTCTTGTACATTGTAACGAAAACACAAGAAAAAAATGATTTCTAAATATGGTAACAATTATGTGTGTGTTTGTTGTGATGAGAGAAGCCCTGAGGATAGGCTAAGCTTACTTGTTTTGGTTGTTGATGTTAGAATTCTATGATTTGAACATGTGAATTTAAATTTTATTGGATTGTTTTTTTAGCTTTTCCATAATTTGCTTGAATTCCAATTCTTTTTTATTTCAGTACAGTAAATAGAATTTACCATAATTCTTCTGACCATAACATTATTTAAATAATGTTAAGGTTAAAAGTAAAACCAAAATTTAAATGACTTTTTCAAACATATTTGTGCAAAAATTTTAAAAAGTTTTCTCTATCATTTATATGATTGCAAACAAAAATGGCCCATAATCGAGAATGAGTTTCGGCCAAAATTTTTGAAAAGATAAATCTTCATATTTGAAAATCGAAATTTTGATTGTAAATTGCATTGTACGACAAAAAAAAACGGCTTTGACAGTTAAATGGAAAAAATCGTCCCAAATCACAAATGACAATATATTTGTTATAAAATGAAAACGATTTCGATCAATGGGTGTGGACAAAACAAAACAAAACAAAAAATGGAATTCGAATTCATTAGCCTTTTTTTGCTATTCACAATCATCATCAGAATACATTATAATTTAAACGAAATATTTAACTGTTTGCTATCTTCTGTGTATACAAATCTTGCTATACAAATAAAATACAATAATTCAAAATGTTCGATAATAAGTAGTCGATCGATTCCTATATTTTTTTCGATTTTTCATTGAATCATCATCTCGTTTCATTCTATATTATAATAACGGTAAAACAAACATCGTTGATAATTCCAAATGATTCTGCACACTTAATGGTTCTCAGAATTTAATGGATCGATTGTTACACTCATATTCATAGAAAATAACTTTGACAGCTGCAAACTTTTCTGCAAATCTTTTTTTTTCGATATGAATTTTTTTTTGACCATCTACATATTAAAAAAAAAATATTCTGGATGGCATCAATTTCATTTTTATTATTCTTTCAAATTCTAGATCATGGCCTACATCATCACTGGATTTTGTTTTTCTGCATGCCTGCATGACGTTTATAGTTTGATCGTTGAATACTTGCAAAGAAAATCAAATCATCCGTTATAAGATTATGTCCTGTCACGTACAAAAAAAAACAACAACAAAGACTAACAGACTGTTGACATACGAATAATCAATCAAATTCTCGTCACTTTATATGCAATCATTTAGCAACAAGATAAACAAAATTGTTTCTACTCATTGAACATACCTACATAAAGAATCATATAACATTGAATATGGTTTATTTTTGTTTCATTTATAATTCTAATAAAGAAATTATCGAATGAATGAACACCAACACAGAAATAAATTATTGCGGGTGATTCTTTATATTCCAATGTTAACAATGACCATGATAAAAATTTATCCATGGATGTATAGTTTCAATTCTACATTAAATGAATGGTTTTTTTTTTTTGCTTACGAAAAAATGTTTGTCTGTAAAGAATCCAAATTTCAGAACCTGTGGATAAATAGGCACATAAATAATAAATATATGTGTGTTTGAGACATATTTTTTTTCTGTGCGTAATCACACCAAGACAAACTTTTTATTCATTCATATGAATAAATCGAAATTGAAAAAAGGAAGAAAAAAGTGATAAATAAAAAAAAGTAAAATTTTCATTGTATTTCAATTTTTTTTATTATTATTATTCAGATGAACACAAAAAAAACGAATTGTTTGCTTTGACATGTTTTTTTTCCCATGATTCCATATTGTGAATAGAATGTATGCATATTTATATTGAAATGAATTTGTATTTTTATTATTAAATCACACCATATCAATGATGTAACAATAATAAATTTTTGTCTCTAAGCCTTTGAGTAAAATAATAGAATTGAGTGAGGAAAAAAACCAATACAGGAACACATAAAAAAAACTGCCAAACTCATTTCTTCGAAATGAATCATATATTCATTCTATTGCTTTATAAAATAAAATGGAATTTTATTTTTTTTTTTATCAAGAAAACAAAATATGCAAAACAAAATGTGAACAGTTACAGTGCCATTTCGTACATATTTTGGATGACAGTCCATAGACGAACAATATTTCTGTTCATTGGTGATCGAATTGAATTGAATTAATATATTCAAAAATGAAACGGTAAAATTTTGCCGAAATTTTTCGGATCGTTTTCAGAGAATACATAATTTGATAAACACAAAAATTCCAGAGGCACATTGTCCAACTTCATCATCATCATCATCATCGATTTTTGTCATTCACAAACCAATTTACTAACCGACCAATCAATTATTATGACTTCAAGTGAAGCATATCATATCTGATATATACATCATTATTCACGCATCCATCCAAAGTATTTTTAGAACTTTGATGCTAATGAAGCAAAAAAAAAAAAAACTTTGTTCAAAACGATAAAGTCATGTAATCACTTTTTCTCAAGTGATTTCTCTCTACATTTCATTTTTACATTTCTGATTATTATTATTAATTTTTTGATGATGATGAAAATTCTAAAAGAAATGAATACTTGTGTGTGAAGAAATATGAAATTAATATTTGTTCCATTGAATACACACAAACACACACACACAAACATAATCTTGGTTACACGTACATATAATATTTAGCAGAAAAATGTAACAAAAAAAAATGGAGTAAGCTAAATTATATATTTACCATGAAAAGAATTTAATTGGTAAATATCTTATCGGTAAAAAATGAAAATTCCATTTCTACACGGAGAAATTCTATGATAAGCCTTCATCCAGTGGTTTCAATTTTCAACTTCCCTTTTATTCTTGATAACATCATAACGAGCATTCAAAAGGATCTGAGATTAATTCCATGCAAAAGCCTCGTGAAGTAAAAAAAAGGAAAGAATTCACATCATTATTATAATAAGAGCTATATTATCGTAAAGAAGAAAAAAAATGAATGAATGAACACGCTAATGTGGAAAAAAAAAATTCTAGACGGCTAATTTTGTTTCAAATAAATATGTTCCATTATTATATAAATAAAATGTATGTTCTGTTTTCATAATCTCCTTACAACATGTATATCCAATATTATTGTTATAATGAAAAATAAAGTGAACATAATGATATTTGTATTTGTATCTATTTCATAAATTTTTTTTTGTATGTGCATTTTTGTCATACCATCATAGCCAGGCAAACAAAAAAATGTTTCTGCAAACCAATGTCAATGCCAGAAAGCCGCTGGCCATTGTTTATACAATTTCTTAATCATATTCATTATTAACTAAATTATTCGAAATTTCTGCATTACTTATTCGAACTATTTTGACTATTCGTCATTTTGTTGTTATTGCTATATTGTCATTGGTGTCAGCAACAAATTCTTATTGTTTACATGCACATTTGATCAACATTTAAATTTAAAAAAAAATACATTGATATTCAAATAGTATAATAGAACATCAATGTCATCATTTTATCAACAAGGAACAAATATTTGCATACATTTAAATGAAACAAAAAAAAAAAAAATTGCACCAAAGAGAAAACATTTTTTTTCCTGGATATAAAATGAAAATAAATAAATTCATGACAAACACAATAAGAGTAAACAAAAAAAAAATGAAAATGAAAAAAAAAATCAATCAAAATGTCAATTTTTGTAATGTTTGAATTTTTTTTTCTTTCATTCACTTTCTTGTATCCGATTTCTGAATATTCGTGACATTTTTAAAATCAAGGCCTAAAAAATCATAGATTTTATTCTCATCATTAAAGCTATATGAATTTTTATTCACTAAAATTTTAAATTATTATATGACCATTTTTATGATGGAAAAAATTATATGAAATTCATCTTTAATTTTTTGTAGTAAAAAACGTTTTATTTTTTCATATAAAAGTTTTTGCTTTTTATTCTACTCAAAAAAAAGAAAAAAAAATTTCGCTTTTCTAATTCAGGTCCATAACATCTGGTTGACACATCTCATTTATCATCGTCGTCGTTGTAGTTGTCCATGGTTATTTGGAGACAATTCTGAACATATATAAACATTCCTCGGATACAACAAGATGGAAAATAACAAAGCCCACACACACACACACACATACAAGCCCAAAACTATATATTTTATGTATTAGATGGTCTTTCAAGAAAATTGGATTCGTAACGAATTCATATTATTTTCAGAAACCACCACCACCACCACCATCATCATTTCATCCTCACATAGAAGAATAATTTGTTCAGTATAATAATTTTGAATTTTTATTTCATCTCGGAAAATAACTACGGAAAAAGTCATAGCCAATATGAATTCAAAAGAATGATTTTCAAAACGAATAGTGACCGAATTATTCATACGAATATGGTGAATTTGAAAAAAAAAATTTAAAAAAAACAAGACAAACAAACAAATGCCGATGAAGTAATTTGAAATGAAATGATAGCCATAAAAAAGGTAGCTAGCTGCAAACAATATTTGGAAAATAAATTCACCAGAAATAATGATTTCCTGTGCAATAGTATTGCCAAAAAATTTTCTAGTTTTTATGTTTTTTTTAGACAATTTATAAATGAAGTTATCACCAACAAAATTCTGGTTGACATTTGTTCTACTCTTCATTTCTAATTCAGGATTATTGAAAACAACTTTGACAATGAGGGTAACCGGAAGAATTACTAGTGAGCTGAAGTAGGTAAAATTACCGTTCCTTCGTCATAAAATATGAATGATGAAATTCAATAATCATATCAACCTTCTATCTGAAAAACAACTGTCATCACAGAGTATATAATGGAATTAATGGATTAAAACTCGACATATAGAGAAAACATTCGATGTTAACCACCAGAAAGAAATCTGAAAATAGAAATAGAAAAACAGATCTAAGATGAAAAAAAAATCCTTTTTGCAACTTACCAGACAGATCATAAGAAAACCGGAATGTAAATCAAAATTAATTACATATGGCCTGGTATCGGTTTCTTTGGAATGTTGTTGATGATTATGTAAAAAATCTGGTTACTGTTTTCTGTTTTTCATCGAAAACATAGCACATAGAATTGAATATAAACAACAACCAGAAAAAAATGTTTAAAACACACCTATATGGATAGAGGCACACTTTTTAGTGAAGAAAAAAAAAACTACAAGAATGAAAATCAATCAAATTGACACGATTTATGTTGTGCTGTCGTTTGAATTATTCTTGAAAGTCTGCAAGTCTTGTCATCACAGCTGCTTAATGATTCGGTTGTTTTTTTTTTGTTGTTGTAAAATATTCATTATCAGAAACGAGTTGATTAATTGTCTGTGATTAATGAAAATCGATGCAAAGAATTTTTCTCATTTACACTTATTTAGAGAAAAAATATTTTCATTTACACATACACATTTGAACGGACATGGAAACTATTAAAAAAAAAAATTTATACCGTTTGAATGCTAATGTCAATGGTAGTAATTTATTTATTTTTCCCGTTGATATGAGATGAGATTAGTGAATGAGAAAAAAAAGAGAGAGAGAAAGAGACTTCAAGATTATTTATGATGATAAGAAATTTTTTTCTTGCACAATATAAAATAGATTGTCATTTAAATTTCGGTATTGCCGATTTATCCGGTACAATTTTTTCTGACTTTTTTTTACTATTTATATAATGGTGTCCAGGATGTTTGAATTCTGGCTATTATCATTGAATTGATGTTAAGTCAACAAATAAATACCGATAACAAATGCAAATATTAGCAATTTGTCATCAAAGAAAATTATGAATTTGACAGTTGTCAGGTTATTTTTTTTATCATTGTCAACTGTTTTTTTTTTGAAAATAATTAGTTAACTAATCATTTAATCAATCGGTAGTAGATCGATTGATTTATTCCAAGTGGCCAATTGTCGCTAATATTATCAATATTCAATATATTCATGTTCCATTTAATAATAATAATATTTACAAGAGCCAATGTGATTACTATAGCAGATTTAAAAAATCAAACACACGTATAATTTCACTTGGGATCAGCTTTGACGTCACAATGTCAGGAAAAAAAACTAAAAACTAGAAACAAACATACAAACAAAACAAAATCGAAAAATAAAATTGAAATCCAATGCCAAAATTGGCAACGATGACGACCATCGACGACGAGACCTACGCCGATACCGATAATAATAATCCTCATAGCTCCTCTTAATCAGTTTCCATTGATTCAGATATCGATTCCACTTTCTATATGGCTTCTGATTTTTTTTCTGGTAGGCGTGAGTTTCAATATAATTGTTTGTTGTTGTAAATTGAATAAAGTAATACACTAATCATCAGAAATATAAAACAGTATCAAATCACTTTTAGAAAAAAAGATGATTTTGTTGTCAATATTGTTGTCGCTAATGATAATAATAATAATAATGGCAAATTGTATTCAATTTTGATTTCAATTTGGTATCTGTTTGTTTTCTACGGATCTGGTAAGCTGTTAATTTTCCCATATACACAGAGAAATAGAGAAAAAAGGAAACATTGAAAAATAAGAAACGAGACAAAAAACAGCCTTGAATGAAAATGGATTCATTCAATTTTGTTTAGTTTACACTTGTATGAAATGTCATTATTATTATTATTATTATAGTTCCAAATAGAAGATAATTGGGCTAAAAAAAAAAATAAAAAACTTTAAGAAACCCTGTAATCAGTAATTTTAAGACCAATGAATTCACGATTGACGAAAACCGACAATTCAATTTTTCATGATCATCATAATGTGAAAAATTTAGCTTGAAAGAAATCAACTTTTTCAAACAAAACAACAACAACAACAACAAATGCAGAATCTAAAAAAAAAGAAAAAAAAATATCGAGCAAATTTTATAACCAAATTGAAGAAACCCGAAACTTTCCGAATCTTACAGAGCTCAAACACATACACTATAAACTATCATTACAAAGAGGTACTTACCATTTATTCATAGAATGGTTATTTCGTTGCCATATCATTATGGATTTGTCGGTGATAATGTCGTTGTCAGATGAATAAAAACTAGTTGGCTTCATCTGATGATGGATGTTACAAAAATTTAGAATAATAGAAAATGGTGAAAATGTCTTTCTTTTCTTTTAGAATATTATAAGTTATATTCACTGATGATACATTGATGAAACTTAACAACATGGCAAAAAACAAAATCATTTTTTTAAGGCATATACCCGGAATATTCAGCAAACTTTCAACACATATACACACAAAAAGCGAGAATCAAATGAATTGTATGTGATGAAGATGTGGTTCCGAACCGATTTGATTCGAATCTAAAATGATGATGGCGATGGTGGCTATGTAGCAATAAGAATTGAGTGTTTGTATGTGTGTGTGTGTGTGTGTGTATGTATGGGCCAAAACTGTGGTGATACTGATGACGAACGATTGACGCATATGACGACAACGTCGACTACTGACTGAATTCAAGCACGCTTACCAAACGAAAACCAATTTTTCGTATTCCAGATATCTAAAATAGCCAACCCAAATACCGCAATATTGCACTACCACCACCAATAACTGAAGACTTTCTGCACTTGCTCTGGTTTTTATCTCATTCTCTTGTTTCAAGTTCATCACCCAGCTGGAATAACAGAATTCTCAACTTAATGACCTCGACAACAATGTCGATGATGATCATGAAAAATGATAGTGATAAATTTTTTTTTTTTTAATATTTATCCAGTTGCTTATTATAATCACAAGCAAAAACAGCTGAATCATGGATTGAAAAAATTTTAAATTCAATCCATGAATTCAGATTGTTCGTTATATCATAATTATCACTGGTTCCTTTCTATGATGATGAATGACATAAATAATATAGGGCAGAGTTGGTAGCCGCAAGTTGAAATTGGGCAAGAAACCTAAAAAAAAAAATTCTTCGCTCCCCTTCGGTTACACGATTCCCAAAATATTTAATGGATGTTTTTTTTCTTTCGTCAATGTTGTGCACAAATTCTTATTATAACAAATGCGCACGAACACCATACCAAACACACGCTTTGAAACAAAATCGATTCCATTGAATACAGAACAAACATTATATTGTTGGCTCTTGGGACATTCATTTCTAGCTTTCACTTTTAAATGAATGATTCAAGTGTATCCATAGGATTTCTATGGTTTTGTAATTGAGAATTAACAAAAAAAAAACATTTATATTCTGCTATTTCTATAGTTTTTTTTTTCATTCGTTTTTGTGGCACCCACAAGACCAAATCATATTTTTTTTTTTTTTTTTTTGATTCGTGATTCATGAACCAATTCAAAGAATATGAATTTTCAAAAATTAAAAAAAAACATTTGAAAATAAAAATACCGGATAGTGAAACCCATAAAAACTAACTTAATAGATAACCAGAACCCAGAATAAAATCAATTCATGTGCTGAGGCATATTTTTTCTTTGTTTATGTATTTTTGATTTTTGCTCTGGTTGCATAAATTCTCAAAAAAAAAAAAAATGGAAAAAAACTTTTTCCGGGTCTAAATCGCTTTAAAAGGAAAAAAATTTAAAACAAAAAAATTTAAATCGAATAAAGACAAGCACATGATTTGAATGAAGTTCATGAATCGAAAACAACTTTCAAAGTTAATCGTTTTTACCCAAACAGAAAAGCACGTTCCCTTTTGAATTATTTTGTTTTGTTGTCATTTTTTTTATTAATTCCTAAAAATAATATTTGAAAATAAAAGTAAGAATCTTTTAAGGCTTTTTGTTCAATTCAACTTTAATAATGCCAGATATAAAGTATATAATGTTAAAAAAAGTGAAACAATAATTCTATAATGAATGATTATTAAATTGAAAAACAAGCCAAACATGTTACAGTTGAATTTATTGAAAATGTGAACAACAATAAAATTTTTGAATTTAATATTTCAAATATCCAGTGGAATATTGGTTATAAAGAAAGATTTATCAATTATTAAATGATTTTAAAAAGTTGTTCAAATGTAATTTTATAGCTGAAAGAATCAAAAATTTTATCTATTTGATCAAAATCAACAAATATGATTGGTGGTTAAAAAAAAAATAATAACAATGGTTGTAAGACTAATGTACAATCAATCCATGTGCGTTACCTGGATCATTACGAAGTGGGCGGAATGTGTGGCGCTCTAAATTTTTCGGGATGATCATGAATGAATTTTACGAACATTGAAGCTCGTTTTTTATCTTTCTGTTATACAATTAGAAAAAAAAATCTCGAATGTTAAACAAGTGAATAGTTAAAAAAAATTCATAACTTACAATAAATTCATTGACATCAACTAGCGCTACTTCTCCAATATTTTTAAATGAAACCAGCAACTTCCGAGTGGTAAAATCAATGGCCAATATATCTTCCGGTTCGATTAGATGAACCAATTTTCGCCAAACTTCTGAATCATGTGCAGTCTTTTTATCTTTATATGCAAGAACCTTTTGATCTTCCTGACAACGTGCATTTTGAACAATAAAATGTGAATTTTCAAATGATTTAACTAAAATCAATGAATTATCCAAATGTTCAAGATTTTCGGTAGTGTTACTCGAATCAGGAAAATCCTCCCATTTAGCTTCATAAGCGACAATTCCATTTTCAAGTTTTTTATTCCTTATACGTTCGACGCTCCATTCTTCCTGATTATTAGGATCAGATTCATTCTCTTCATTTCCAAGTTCCGCACGCAACGCTTTTATTTCTTGTTCAATTGCTTCCTGAATTGCTTCACGGCTCATAGATGAATTCTTAACTTTAACATTGTTCATTAAAACTGACGATGTTGACATATTTTCCGTTATTTCGTTAGCCGGTAAACGATTTTTTGTTGGAAAGTTCATCTCCTCCCAGGATAATTCACTCCATTCACGTCTTCGTACAGATTCGTTAGGTTTTTTTGCCGTCAGTTCAGAGGAAGATTTTGATGCTTGTTTCGAAATTTTAGACATAATGATCGAATTAAAGCTACACAGAAAAAAAATCCCTCCTGACAAAAAGAGGGCAAACTTATTGATATAATAATTTCAATTTGAAAAGTTGATTAACTCAAAATTAAACTTTTGAGTAATATAAAACAATGAAACATTTGTACGTCTTATATGAAGGGCATGAAATCCTATTTATTATAATTCGTTCAAGTATGAGTGTTCGTTCACCCGGTTTACACTCTGCAAAAGTACTTGCATCACATAAAAAATTACAATTTAAATCAAAATCAAAAATGGATAAATTTTCACAAGACTAGAAAAAAAGCATTTTTCCTTAGTAGAATAAAAAACAAATAAAAATAAATCATTAAATAGAAACAAACACAATGATTAATCGATTATATTTACAAAAGTATATTCTTTCAAATACAAAAAAGGTCAGACCTTCATTTTTTTATGATTTTTTTTTGTATCCACAATGAGTATTATTTTTATCTAGATTTTTAAAATTCAATCAATTTTTCGCGTTGCAAACGGATTATTTATGACACATAAGGAATTTCCATAATCACAGATCAATGCTTTTTGTTCATAGGAAAACATGAGATTCTTGATCGATGATTTTGTCCATTTATTATCATTATTATTCATTAACATTGAATTCCAAGCTGATGAATCTATATCGGTTGTATGTGATGCTAATGGTACAATACAAATTGATCGGGCATCATTACAATCCCAAATTATTAATTCATTATCACGAACAGTGACCAGAATAAATGGTTCAAGAAATACCATACCACGGCAGATTGTATGCTGATTAGGTATTCTATGAATCAAATGCCCTAAATTCAAAAAATAAAGTTGATCAATTGTTGAATAACAACAGGCTAAAATGAGTAAAGATAGAACAATTACCTGAATATCGATCCCAGATACAAATCGTATTATCCGTTCCAGTGGTAACATAATAAAGTGAAGATGTGACAATAGAAAGAATTTCGGCATCTGAATGTGCATGCATACTAAATATGCAGGTACCGGTATTCAAGTCCCACACGCACATCTGTCCCAATTGACATCCACTCAATGCACTAGCCGTTGAATACTTTGGAATAAATTTTTAAAGATTATTCTACGGTAAAAACGAAAATTTTTCAAAACTTACAGGATCAATAGCAGTTGTCATGATGGAACCACAATGTCCATTCAATGTGTACATTAATTTAAAATTATCTAAAGCAAACACTTTTAATGTTGTGTCCATGCTGCCGGAAATTAAACAGCCACGACTACCAAATACACGAATAAATTCATCATCTTCAAGAGAATCGATTATTTCTATTCTGGTAATCGGTTGTTTATGAGCTTTTATGCGAAATTTCGATCGATAACTGATTCGATCGCAACATTTTGTTTGTGATGAAGTATCGTGTTGAAAAATGGTAGAATATTTATCTTCTTTGAATTGTTCCAATTCTAGTATTTCTAATTGACCATTCAAACGAGCCAAAGCAACAGCCCAATAGGTGGATTTGATAACCGTTAAAGCATAAGAATCATTAGATTTTTTGAATTCTAAATCTTCGTTGCCATTTCTGTATGCATCAGGATAATAGACAAAAGATAATTGTCCAGTATAGGCATCCCAAGCTTCAAAACGGCCATCATCACCGCCACAACCGAGCAGAACATATTTATCATGAATATCAATGCACCAAATGGGACGAAAATCTAAACATTTAGATTGATCATTATTGGAATTAAAGCTTTCACAGTGACCATCAAAATCAACATTGTCATAATTGTTAACAGCATCAACGTCATTTTGGATTCCGTAAAATAAAGTTTTCAATATATTTCCTTCGGTCCTAATTACTACTGGTGCTTTATCATTAGACATTCTTTGTTTTTCATGATGGTCATCGACTTTTGTTTGCATTTCATCGATGATTCTAGATGGTTTATAGGAGAACATTGATGATGAAAAATCAATCATCATCTGGTTAGATCGCTTGATTGTAGCCAATGATTCACATGTAAGTGCATCGTATATTCGTAAATCACCTGACAATGAACTAGCAGCAACCAATGACGTTTGAACATTTGTTGCAATCAAATCAATATCTTGATTATCCAATAGGTATTGTTTTTCATTCGTATAGGTTTCTTTTTCACGATCATAATTCAGAATAGATATATCGATACGTAACAACCGATCAGGACCACCACCACTTCCATCATTATAATTTCTTAATAAAGCAGCACGTTTAACAAATGTTCCAAATCTTTTGAATGGATTCGTTTCAGATAATTGTGATCGCCATTCAGCATAATTACGTGTGCAAATACAGCGGTAAAGCTGTATGATTAGATAAATGAATAATATAAGACACGGTGTCCACAGTCCAATAATTAGATGAAGATCATCTCTTGACCAATGATTAAGTTTTATTTGTTCAAATTTATCACTAGTTTTAATAAATAAAAATTTTAAATTCATGAAATTAAATTAATTTCACTTACTAATCATCATCATCGCGAATGACATATTCTCCATTCGAGAATTTCATTGGAATAAACTTTTTTAATATGTGATAATCCGAATCAGCAGAATTTCGACAAAGTTTAGCTCGTTCAGGCGTGATTGGGACGGATAAAAGTATGGGCGGCAATATCGATATGAAGCGACCGGTTAATGAAATGTTATACAATGAAAATAAATTAGTCCAATGTTGATTTGTAAACGGTTTAGGCATTGAATTGTCACGTGATGAATAGCTAATTCGATAATATGGATTTATTGAAGGAGGTAGTGATGATGTATTGATTGTTTCTTTTTCATTTTCACTATTAGAAATTTCATTGATCTCCAATAATTTCATGAAAGATTTTTGAGAATTTTTATCTGTAAGTAAGGTTTCGTTGATTGTCGTCACTGGTATGATGTTAGTTGTAACTTCGGATTCCGATTTCTGTATTGTTGTTAAATTTGATTTGCTGAACAAGATCGATTGTCCTTGAGTCAAAATCGTAGCATCCATGGGAGTGGTAGTTTGTTCCAGAACCAGATACGCATTATAAATGGCTAAACCTATACAGGCACTTAGCATTAGGATAAAACCCCTTTGAACGAGCCGTAGACGAGCGAGGAACAAAATAAAACGCAATCGTTTTGGTGTTTTCTGCTGAACCGGATCACCAGGTCGCGCATAAATGTTACGTGGATAAACATTTGGTGAACGTTTTTCCGGATAAGTGTTGATATTTCGTTTCTAGGAATGTTAATCGGGTGATTAAAATTTTGTCCAACAATAAATAACAAAAATAATTACCTTAATCCTTTGTACTAGCAATGAATAAAATGGAGTAAACAATGTGATTTGAATGAAAAAATCGGAAAGGAAACAAACGGCAGCAATCTTGCAACATTCTTGAAAGAACGGCATAAACGTAAATGAACCAATCGATAGCAAGGCCAATTCGGCTAAAAGATTTTTCGTTATCGACAAGCCTTCCTTGCTTAAAGCTTGTGCTACACGAACTTTTGAATCTAAATGAGGATTGGCCAACACCGATTTAGTAAGTACCAACATGTTTTCGAAACCTTTTTGAAATAATAAGAATTTTTTGTTTCAAGACTTTCAATATCAATAATAATAATCATTAACTTACTGATACCAGCAACGAAATAAGGCAATAAACGATTGACAATCAAAACGGAATGAAAACGAAGACGAAAACAGATACCGAATGACATGAATAATGACATCAATAAAGTGATTAATGTACAAAGTGAATAGAATCGTTTATTAAAAATAATTTCCACTTTACCTAAATTTTGAAATTAAATTTTTAGTAAATAGATTTTGCATGATTAGACTACTTACGGACAATGTAGTACATGTAAAAACAAGCCATTGCATAGATCAATATCAATGGGAATAGATAATTATAAGTGAATGTTGTATGAAAATAAATGTGTTTGGTTTTGTTCTCTAAAAGATCTACTTGTATCTGAGGTTCTGTTTCATAATGATTTCTATTTGATGATGGCTGCTGTTCGTTTGGATTTTTATTGCCCATTATCGTTGAAGACAATGGATAGCGTTTATATAGATAGGCACGTAATGCTTCTATGAATTCGGGTGAATTTTTACGCAATATCAATGTTATTGAATATGAAATAGTTCGAACACGATTGCGGCCATATGTACGACGTATTCCGGTATCTTCGAATGAAACACCGAATATAATATCATGCATTGAGCCCGATGGTACTGGACTAGCCGGGAGATCTTGAAATTTTAGCAATGTATTTAGCAAATTTTGGTCTTGTAAAAATTTGGTACGATCACCATGCCATACATTTGCCGGTGATAATGTCAAACAGGAATACGAAGGAAGATGTGAGGCTATATGTGAATAACGTTCTGAAAATGTCGGTTCGAACACTTGAAAGCAGACATCGTTCAAAGTAATTGGTTCATCAAAATCATTTTTAAATTGGAAATTCGATACAGCTTCGACAATTTCAAATATTGTTTCGAATGGAGCGCGTAATGCATCTACTAGTTGCATATCTTGAGGCCATGGTATCACAGCTGAACGGATATAGATTTGTTGAACATATGCATAGGAAAGATTCGATTGAAACTATGGAAAATTGATGTGAAAAATGAATCGTAACTTAGTGACTTTGTGCCCACTTACCCAAGGTGGAATATTCTGATCATCATTAAGTTCATTTCGAACATATGAATCGGGCCAATAATTAAAATGTTTCATTAATGGATGAACAGAATTATCACCAGAGTTTAATAGTAGAGAATCGTGCGATTTAGAAGAGGAAGAAATATATACATCATATGAACTACCGAAAACGCCACGAAAAGTAAATATCTGATATGAAGTTAGAAACACAACCATCAATGAGAATGAGATTATTAGAGCTGGATGTCGTGAACAGAATAGGCCATGTTTATAATATAATTTCGAAACTTTTTCTTCGATCGTAGCAAGAAAATGTATAGATGATTGAGATGTCGTTGTAGACAATGATGATTGTGATGATGATAACAACGATGGATTGGGAGAATTGGACAAGCGTAAATCAACGCTACGTGTTCGCTTATGTGATGATGGTTTCCTATTATGATTTGAATGGGTGACTTGTGGATGATTCGATAGACTACTTGTTGATGAAAATGAACTTGTTCTGCTATGTTGATATTGATAGTAATCTACATTATTGGTCCCCGATGATGACGGATCAATGAAATTTGATTGTGATGAATATGGTCTCGAATGTATTCGTAAAGGATCAATGACCAATGATGATTGTGAATCAGTATGATTCAAACGATCAAATGTTTCAGCAGCCAAAGATGACGCTGACGATGGTATTGAATCGACATTTTGAAAAAAATCTCGATGATCCGATTGTTCATCATTCATTGTTGATGCGATAATGATTAAGTTATTAATGAGTTACGATACAGAATTTATCGATTGATTGAAGAAAATAATTAGATTGAATTATTACATTCAATCATCAAGTAGTAATAGCTGTAACATAGTCATATGATTTGAATTCAAAGAGATAAATGAATATATCATGTTGATAAAGATGATCAATTTCCTCGTTCATTAGAATTCAATTATAGATTTCTGTTGATTGAACTAGGATGACGTAAAAACAACTGCCACAAACACGATAAAAATTGGAATCATTTTTTCAATGTATTGTTATGATGAATTTCTTTTTAGAATTTACAGTGAAATGTCGATGTATTCAAAATGGACATTTTTCAAATAAAAAATATTCTAATGAGGTCCAGTATAGGTTTAGGTGCAAATGCACAAACTATATTCATATTTTTTTCGAGCTCAAAAATAATGATAAAGGACGTTTATTTTTTTTCGCTAGTTAAAGTGGCAGCACAATATCAAGGACAATTTGTTGTTTAATTTATTTGATAAATATCATTAATGATGATGTAGATGACGGCAGAATCGATTGATTGATTGATTGAATGAAAGTCTTTTTTACCTTTGTTCGTCATTCAATGTTTATAAGGAAAAAAACAACAACAAGAATCAATTAATTTTAAATAAAACAAACAAACAAACAAATAATTCAAAAGAAGTTATAGTTTATTCGGAAAAGTTTCGCTGAATTTTCGATTGGAAAAATCGAATCATTGCAATGAACAAAAAAAAATTGCACTCGTAAATTTAATTGACGATATAATCCAATGTTTTTCGTTTTCACTTTTTTCTTTTTTTTTCCTTCCATTTATATGTACAAATGTCTTATATAGATATTTATATTATTATTATATTACAACACACGATATTTGCAGAAAGACTTTGAGTATGACTGGTTGATTGGATTTTTTCTGTATTGAACAAGGTTAGATTATAAATTTTGAATTTTTAAAGTATTCGGCTTAATCACACGCGCGTAACATGTCTAACGAATAGATGCAATATATTATTTGGCCAATTTGAGCTAATAGAGTGTGATTGAAAAACCAATGGTTGTCCAATTCATGTTTACGGTGATTTTATCCTCAGGCTAACAAGGATACTGCACATATACTACGTGATGGATTTTTTTTTTTCACAATTTTTTTTGTATGTTTTCGTTGTGACTGTATTCCTTTTTTGTTGTTGTTGTTGTGATGGATTGCAACTAATTATCAGAATTATAATTATGAAACATTTATTGCAGCAATATTCGTTCATGGATTCGCGAAAAATTCGTACATGTTTGCTTTATGAATATAATCTTGGTACAACCATCGATGAAACATATCGTCGAATGTGTTTGGCATTTGGCGCTAATTCTATATCAATAAAATCCATACGATATTGGTACAATCGTTTTAAACGTGGTGACCAAACAATTGAACAACAATCATCAAAAACAAATGGTTTGCAAAAAAAATTGAATGAAATTGAAATTTTATCATCAAAAAATAAAAATGAATCCAAGATTGAAAGTGCAAAATTGACTCGAATATTTAATGAGAAAAATTCTCTAATGTATCAATGTTTGCCTCGATCTCGAAACTGTAAACACCATATTAAACGGAAAAGTAGTGGCCAGAATATTTTAGATAAACGAGTAACTATTTCTTCAAGTAATAATGAAATGATGGCAAAAAAATCGAATACAACATCTAAACGACCAATCATTAAAAATAGCATATATCAGGATTTAAAAAGAATTTTAAATCAAAAACTTTCGATGAGTATCATAAAAAATGGTATAATCGTAAACAAATGAGCTCTCTCAATGATCCACAATAATCACCACAGTTGATTATATGATTTTTATGCTTACACATTTGTTTTTAGTTATAGCTATTGATAAATTTCATTTTTCGACCATCAATATTTTTTTCAATTATTAAATCTTGTCGTATAATGTTGACGAACAACAATCATGTCCTGAGAAAAAATCTGAACTTGTTACTCCCATTTGTATTTACACACGTCATGATTGGCGTAATTTGGCAACGTCATCAATAATGATATATGAGAATATCCGTCACCCGATCGATTTTGAATTATGAATACGATTTGTAAAAAAGTACATTTTTCAACTCTTAATTCGGATAAAAGATGGCGTAACATTATTGTAATTTATATTTATAATATTTTTTAAACTTTTTATTTATATATCGATAAACGATAATTATAAAAAAAATTTGTAGAAAAAAAAGATATGCAAATAAATTTATTAGTTAATAATAATCATCTGATCGAATCGATTGAGGTGAATGTTGATATGGATTATAAGTACTGCTATTCAATGGAATAATTGATGTTGTCATCAAAGATGGTGACTTATGATTTGATGGCTTCTGTTGTCGACTTTTATTCGATTTGCTGATGCGATTTTTATTTCCATTTCCCATATTTTTGTTACTATTGATCAATTTGGCTCCCGGTCGGCTATGGGTTGTATTTTCCGTTGTCGATGGTGAATATGAAGAGCTCATCGATGGTATTGGTTTGTTATTATTGTTAAAGCCATGATGAAGATGATGATGAATCGTGTTAAGATGTAATGGTTGCTGTTGTGTTGAATAGTAGGAACCAGATCGATCACCATTGTTATTACCATGATGATTATTGCTATGATGATGGGTATTATGTTGATGATGATGATGATTACCTACAACATTGCTTGTCATTGGATTCGCTATAGATGTTGTGCTTCGATTCAATGATAGACGAGAATCATATGGAGAATAATAGCTACCAATGTCAATTTTGTATGGATCATAATCATCCATAATAGTCGGTTCGTGTTCAACCATCTGTGTTCAGACAGAAAAAAAAAAGAAGAATGAAAAGAAAATGATCCATATAATTTACAGACTAACATTGATGTAGGCAAGTGATTATCCTACGCAAAATCCGTTCAATTATTTTCTTTTTTTTTACATATGCTTAAATTTGATCAAAGATTTGACAAGGTATATAATTTGCTAACAGAGAATTGGCCAATCGTTAACCCCTGACTAGATTGGTTCGAATTGTTGTTGAATCGCAAAATGAATGAATAGTATTGTATAATAAACAGCGCTTAACTATGTGTAAAGAGAAAAATGTTTCTCTTACCTCTGACCTGAAGCATGAACATGACATTGATGTACAAAGAAATATATTGACAACCATCATAATGATGAGCAGAATGCCCAACATAATACACAATGCAATCAGCCATGGAAAACGCCATTCATTACAATGACCATGGATAAAGTCATCCGAACCACCACTACCTCCACCACCGACTCCAGCCATCATGATAGATGATGACATTTGTTGATCTGGTTCAAATACATAAACGGTTGTCGATGCAAGCATTTGCATTCCACTTGTTGGTCTATTACGGCTGTAACCAATCGATGTTATATTATGGTTGTTTTCAATTGTTTTGTTCATCATCATCGTTTCATTGCCAATTAATGGACAAAATGATGGATCACAAAAACTACAATTATCAACCAATTCAACTAAACATTGCATATGTAGTTGATTAGTTCCTGGTAATTTAAACATGGAATAAATTTCTGCTTCTGCAATATTCTGTCCAATCTGTTTAAATGGGCCTAACATATGGTCGTTAATGTTTGGACAACCATTATTGTCCAAAAATTCTACATCCGTATCGTTTCCGTTGAATATGAAGCAATTTCTTACATAAAGATGATATGATGATTGGCTACCACTGGTTTTCAATTGACTAGATATTTGCTGCTGCTGGTGTTGTTGAACGATTTCAGCACGTAAACGATATGGTTCACCATGATATAATTTATTTATCTTATGCCCGTGGCGATCAACAAATTTGAACATTAATTTTTCATTTTTGTTTCTTGATTTTTCATGTTGAAAAGATTGATGAACAGATCAAAGTGTGTGTATGTGTGAATCATTATAAAGATAATTAAGTCATTTAGTTAGTTAATCAGATTATGTCATTTGTTACACTCACCTATTGGAAAATTCGGTATTACCACAAGTGATCACAAAATGTTTATCATCCGATAGTTCTAAAGCTCGATGTAAACGTACAACTAATGATATCGATCTTTCTTCAGTACCCTATATAAATTATAAATGACGAATGAGAAACGTAAATAAAAAAATGGAATTCTAAGACAAATTGTTCATCATTTGTAGACAAGAGGATAATGAAAACGAAATTAATTTGCTTGGCTTTCAAACTTTCACATACAGTTAATTAATGAAAACAACATTCATTTCTAAATTGTCCTTCCTGACTTTTTTTTATCGAATTTCGTCTTATCCTCATTCTGTCGAAAACTTAATCACCACATAATTGGTTTAACTAAATCTAATTCTCAAATGGAATGGTTTATGTTTGCTGTCATTCAAATGTTCTTTTATTTATGAAAATGAATTAAGGATTTTTTTTTCATTTTGGCTGATTTACCTTTACACGATGTACACCACAGAAATTTGGCCGGTTTGATGGAGCAAGGAGATCGATGTTCAATACGACTATTGTTGAACCATTACCATATATTTGACATGGATTACGGCGAAAATTTCTCACATGTACTATACCATTGAACGATTGATCAAATGTGACCATAATATTCATCAAGTTACGTTCACATTGTGCCTGTACATGTGGATCAAAAATATATGAACCAAACGTTGTCGTTGTTGTTGATGATGGTGATGATATATTTTGTTGAGCGGATAGACTGACTTTTTCACCATTATTGTTCAATTTATTCTGGGCCAATACTTGACTCTGAGACAAAAAGTTTTGTTTTAAAAAATCAATGTATAATTTTATTTTATTTATTTTTCATAATAATATAAATAAATCAATTATTCATGGCTGTCATGTAAGTATAAAACAATAATCATCTTCAATAATTGATAAAGATGTCAGTGGATGTGTTTGAAAATTTTTCCAAAATTCATTTCGATGTGTAGGTAAATCATTTGATTGATTTTCTTCGTCAAATAATGATTATCAATTTTTGTAGCCAATTTTTGTCATTATTATAATAATCATATTTATAAGAAAAATGCTGAATCGAATGAATTCTTTTTGGTAAATTATTTTTTTTTCTCTCTCTCTCTCTCTTTCGTTCTTCTCTTAACACTAAAACTGTATGGTTCCAATAGGACAATCAAAGAGTTGATTATGTTCAATTTTATAAAACAGAAATTAATCTAAAAAATAAAACTAGAGCAAAACTAATTTAAACTCGGCCAATCTTGTAGTTGATCTAATAAAATAAATTCTTCATCATTATGGAACTAAATATGTGTGTCGGCGTGTTCATGATATACATCTCATCTTATTATTTTCAAATAAAACTAAAAGTGATTATTTCATATTAGGCCAAATATGCAAAATAATTTTAAATTGGAAATAATAGAAAAAACCTTTAAAAATATAAAGATAATCTTAAACTTGTCAATGATAGCTATCGATGAAAAATACAAAAAAAAACAAACAATAAACGAACAAATCATTAGAATGAATCAATAGATCGATCGATCAATCAATCTGTAATTGTAATGGATCAAAATGACTATGATGAAATCGTCATCATCTTAGATTATCCAAATAATTATAATTTTATCTCGATTAAATTTATGCAAAAAAAACGACATCAGCCTTTTGAATTGGCAAAAAAGGCTAGTCTCAATTTTGATTATTTCATGATAATAATAATGATTATTATGGACTTTATTTACATCATTACAAATCAGAATAGGACTAGGATAACAAGAAAACAATTTAGTACTTTGATAATCATCATCATCATCATTATAGATGCATTTGGTAATGATAAAAAATTGAGAGAAAGAAAAACCACAGAATTTTATCTATTTGCTTTATAAAATGGTTACTATAATCATTATAAATACCAACCAAGGCAAACCAAAACATCTCGAAAATGATCAAATTAATACCTATTATCATGAACATGGGATTACTAATCAAAAATCACGATCTGTTCATTTGATTCCAATCATTAAATTTTGTATTTTGTAAACAAATACTAAATTGGATTGTATGATTAAAAGTGAAATGAATCATATATTCACCGATTTCCATTGCATTTGTTTATACTAAACGTTTCCGAATCAACTACCGTATTATTATTATTTTGTGAAAAGTCGATAGATTAACGATTAAAAAACATTCAAAAAAATTGGAATACAATTTACAATCACTAAAATACAGCATTACATTCAATGAGACTTCCTATCCAGTGATTGCTTGCACATTTGAATATATATAATTTAATATAAACTACATTTAAGTGAGCAACGAAAAAAAATATGCCCAGAAATTGATTCTCATCATCATCAGCATCATCGTTGACTAATGTTAAAACATTTAGTAACGAATTTATCTTCATTTGTAAATTATTGTTGTTAGGAATCTAGATTTTTTTTCTTGCAATTTGTCCAAATATACAAAGTGGAGTGATTAATGTAAATGGAAATGATTTTTGTTTCCGTTTCAATTTAGTTTTAATAATAATAATAATAATGATGATGATAATGTTAATTTAGTTATCACAATCACAATTTAAAGTAATGATGAAAATAGTTTAATAATAATAATGAAGATAATAATGAATAATAATACAAGATAGATTGATCAAATACATGTAAACATAATACAATGAGATAGAGAGAGAGAAATGAAGACGAGAGCAATCATATCAAGACCAATCGCGGCATGGTTAATCGAGCAATGTCTTTTATATATTTGTAGCCATATCAACACACAGGCGCACTGACAATATGAACGTTTATGGAAATACATAGTCAATGACTAAATGTTAACACTCCCCTGTCATTGATATGTCAATAATATTCCACATTTTTACCATACGTTCATGTTTTTCGGGCAATAGGATTTTCGTTAACCAATCATCCAATTGTTTCGTCGTGTCGATCCAAGAAATATCAATGAATTTTGAAATTACGATTTTAAACATTTTATACATATGTTGATAGTAATGGCACTGATCAAATTTCGATGGTATAAGTCCATTTTTCGTTATAATATCGTCAAAACGTTTGTTCCATGCTTTGGGGCTTTCTTTCAAGCCATACAAGCCACGTTTAAGTTTGCAAACATTGTCGCTTTCGTCGTTGAAAACAATAGGTTGTTTGATATACATATCATGATCAATAAAGCCAATTGAGAAAGCGGTCGAAACATCAAATTGAATTATATTCATGTCGTAAGTAGCGATAATCGAGAATACTAGTCGAATCGTATCAGTGTTTACCACCGGGGCGTAGTTATTCCATAAATCATCATCATCAGCTTCGAAACCACGAGCTACGAGCCTAGATTTATATCGACCATCGTCCTTTATACGATACAACCATTTTACAGAAATGACAGTTTTATTTTCCGGTCGAGGTACAAGGTCCCACGTATCATTTTCAATAAGTGCCTGGTATTCTGATTGCATCGATTCTTTCCATTTGTTAGCTTCGACACAATTTCTTGCGTCGTTGAATGAATTTGGCGCTGAACCAGCCACCGCTAACCCAAGAATTTTGCGTGGTCGTAATGACGCTAATTTGTCAGGATCCAATACATGTTGTTTATTTTTCGAACCAATAGGTCGGCCACGAGGCTTATCATTTATCTCCCCTGTTTGGTTAATGTCGTCAGCATCATCATCAATGTCGGTAATTGGATTATCATCAGGTTTATCAGATTTCTCCGATGTCCCTGGAACAGAAGGATTAGTCGGTTCTATCATTAAGATAGGGCTTACGATTTTCGAGCTCGGTGTCTCTTCCCATTTTACCGTCGATGACAGCTCCATTTGTCCAGCCTTACGATCGTAGCGTCGGTAAATGGATTCACCATCATAGCCAACCAACACCACGGGCTTCGAGTGATCATCAAACTTGTTATCATATTTGATCAACATTTCACCGACAGATCCGCCGATATCCATATGGATATATTCACCAGCTTTATCGTGCTTTTTGTTCAATACCGATGGATGACATGATTCGATCAATTTACCATTACAACATGATCTACAAAATCCCATGTCATTGTTCAACTTTGTCGGTAGTCCACCAACCAACGATTTGTTCGCCATCGATAAAATTGTTCTGGCATCAACATGATTATGTTTTTCGTGCCGCACGGCCAAACTTTCACCAATAGCCATCATGGTTACTCGTTTCTTCGGTATTCGGGCACGGACCTCGTACACATTTGTATATTTCTGTGAACGATCAGCATAAATCAATGGTTTGCCATCTCGATAAATAACCGTACAGTTAAAATCGCCACCAAAATGTATATTTCGATGTTTCGATATTGACCCAGTGATATAATTTAATATAAACTACATTTAAGTGAGCAACGAAAAAAAATATGCCCAGAAATTGGATTCTCATCATCATCAGCATCATCAAGGCCATCAATGTCACCTTCGGTTGACTAATGTTAAAACATTTAGTAAACGAATTTATCTTCATTTGTAAATTATTGTTGTTAGGAATCTAGATTTTTTTCCTTGCAATTTGTCCAAATATACAAAGTGGAGTGATTAATGTAAATGGAAATGATTTTTGTTTAGATTTCCGTTTCAATTTAGATTTCTGTCATGATTATCATCATCCAAGGAACTGTACAGTAAATTCTTGGCCGCATACATTTCTTTATCTTGGCTTTTGTCATCATACTTTTCTTCAACGTATTTCCAAAGATCGAGACTCCGAAGATGATAATAACAGCTATACAGATTCGTCATGAATACGTTGTTTCAAATGCATTTAAAATTCAACAAACAAACAAAAAAAAAAATACTGACTACAAACAGAATAGATTATACAAATGAACATCATAGGTAAGGTCATCCATCCATCCATCCATCCAAAATACAATTTAAACAAGAAAAAAATAATAATGAAAGAAAGTGGTAATCATGGTCGCATATGAACAAATGATAGTGCTCACGATTTTCTCTAATTTCATTTTTTTTTGCCATTTTAGACAATCCCTTTGAGACTTATCCAGATAAATATTAAGATAGTGAAAAAGGAAAAAAGATAAAAGTTCAATGAGTTCATTAACGTGTTCATCAAAGTGTGACCCGTTACCATACTTATAATCATGACCATCATCATCATCAATTCTTGTGTTTAATTTCAATATATCCATTATTAACATAGACTTGTGTTTGTTTACGATTCTCATTTACATCTGTAAAATTTCTATGCAAATAGATAAATATGTTTTGAAAATTATCATTTCTCCATCAATGTATTTTTGGACAACTGTTGAATTGTTTAACCAAAAAAATTCATCAAGAATATTGAAATTCAATATTGTTTGATTTCAAAGTTGGATTTGAAATCATAAACAATTGAATTTTTTTAGCAATAAATTTTTTTTTTTGATCGATTGGATTTGTGTTTTTGAAAAAAACAAGAAAAAGAAAAAAAAATGAAGAAGCGACTGTGTTGATCAATTCAATCATCATCGATCATTTGTGATGATGGGAATCCTTGATGATGTCTGTGAATTTCGTATTTTCAATGAAATTGAATTTCTGTTATTGAATTGAAAATTTTTTTTTATCGATGATCTACGCTTGATTGTTTAAAATATATTTGCATTCACAGTAATTTTCTATTATTTATGACGGCAAAAAAAATTTATTTTTTTTTTGTTGGATTTTTTCCAGATCAGATAGCCAATCGATCAAGAAATGTTTGAATCTGATTCGTATCAATAATCGATCAAATACATAGCAATTTTATTTTCTTCTGTTCGTGATTTTCATCATCATTCAAATGTAGATCATGAAACAATTTTCTGTTCCTGCCAAATAGATAGAGTATAATAGGATGTGATGTCAAATTTAATGGATTATCCAATCGATTCAATCTATTTGTGCACGCTTTAATATATGAATATTTATTCATATGAAATTGAATGGAAAAACTTGAATTTGAAATTACTGAAATGAAAATAGCTAACATGAATAAGAATTCATGAGAAATTCATCGTATAAAATGATAAGTGTTTTTGGATTGAATTTTTAACCCTGGATTTGTTAATCATTTATCAACAAATGTACATGTTTTAAAAGTTATTTTCATCATGTTTAATATACTTGAGTGTGGCTGTACTATTTCTAGTTGTTTTATGTGCCATTTTTTCTAATAAATTCATCCTTCAGAAGAAGATGGCCACACTTTTCATATGATTGAATATTTTGGTTTATATGAAAAGAAATTTTAACTTTACTTTCATTTTCTTTAAACATTTTGACGTAACATTATTTCATTTATCATCCACAACAACAAAAAAAGGATTTGCAAGAGGATTTTTTGCATTATGTGACCAGAATATTATCTCGACCGGTATGATGGGCATGAATATAGGATGTAGGATGATGCAAAAAAAAAATCCCAAACTCAATAAGTCATTTTCACTTGAAGTATTGCAAAATTCATTGGGATTTTTGTTTTTTACAAACACACACACACATGTTGTGGTAAATCTTTTGTTATTTTTGATGAGCAAATCAAATCATACAGACAGATAGAAGAGAAATTGATAAAAATTTGAAAAAAAATCCTAACCATTACTATGCATGTGTTACAGATTTATAAAGGATGGAATAAAATTAGCATATTGGTCCTGGAAAATAAAAAGACCTTGAACCTATTCAAATTAGTATTATTCCAAGAAAGAAAAAATAAAATCAAACATTTTAATTTTATGTATCGAAAAATGTCAATATGTCTAATTTTTAATTTTGAAAATATAAACTTACATTTAATTGAGATGAACTTGAAAAGATGATTAAAAGGCTTATAATCATCGATAATAATGATGATTGAAAGAAATTAGAATGACATTGTTGTCTATTTTTACATGATGATAATTGTGGTCGTTGTTTTTGATGAGGATGATGATAATAATACAATAGTAATCGCTTTATTAATGAATAATATTGGTGAATAAGAATAAAAATTCGAGACCAATAATCGATATATATGCTTGTTGTAGTTCTCGATTTTTCATTAAAATTGTTATAACCATAATCTACGGCCGTTGTTATGGAATCACAATGTTTAGGTTTCATCATCATCAATGCAACATTCGAATGACAGTAATGAACATTGATAGTGGTGGCACATAATGAAAGTGATGCTAAACAAGGATAGGAAAATAATGTTGATGGTAATGATAAGATTTGATCAGGTGATGATTGTAGATCAACATTATTTATTGGATAACGATGATGATTATCATTATTTTTTATTCGTCTTTTCTTTTTTCTTCTATTTGTAGCGGTTATTCGGGTCAAAATGTTCGAAATTAAATTAGATTGGCCATCCAAATATATTTGTGTGTGCTGTTGTTGTGATGGTAGTTTCTTCTTCATGGTGGTGGTTGTCATCATCACCATTATCTTGTCGTCAGCGTCATCATCGACGCTTTTGTTATTGGCAATAGTTTTTGTGGTCATATTGTTCATTGTCGATGTTGTTGTTGTTGTTGTTATTGTTGTTGATGATGATTTTGGACAAGCCATCTTCATCTGATATTTTTTGCGATTATTATGGTTCCCCATAACAATAAAAATCTATACAATTTAATCATTTTTTTCGAGAAAAAAATTTAATCTTGATTTTTCTGAATAATATTTATATCAGTTAATATGGAAAACATATACACAAACAGGTATTCAAATTGTATGTATTTGCCAGGATGATCATAATCTCATGTGCGAATCACTTTAGATGATAATAATGATGATGACGATGACGATATTCACTCGTTGATAAAAGAATGAAACGACGACAGGTGCGTCAAAACTAAATTGGAAAAAAAAATATTTTATCGATAAATCGTCTTCGAAAACGAGGAAGGAAAAAAAATTTAAATTAGAAAAATATCATCATTCAATCGATCGTTTGTTAGGTTTTGCCGACACATTTGAAAGAGTTAGATCGGTAATCTCCAATCATTTACAGATTGAATGCGATGATAACTTTGACAATTTTTTTTAATGTAAACACACGCATATACCAGATTTGAAAATATTTTTTCTTCGATAAAAAGAAACTAGAAATGAGAAATATCCAGCCTGCAGATTGTTACTCTTTCATGATGATTAATCAATTCATCTGATTAGTATTTAAAATCTATCATCATGAAATAAGTGGTCAAATGTTCCCACATTTTAAGTTATTTTGACTGGGGATTTTATTCTTTTCTTTGAAAAGGTAAAATTGCAACATTTCTTTCTCTTCTGATTCAATTTAGTTTGTTTAGACCAGGTTATCAAATAATAAGATAATGATAATAAAAGAAAGAAAGATATAATAGATTTTCATGAATGTAATTTTTCTCTAAATACTGAATTTCTATTAACCAAATAAGCTAAAAATATAGCTACTAGGAAATTTTCATATATCTCAATGGATATCTTAAACATATTGATAACTCCATCAATCAACAAAGAAAAAACCATTCATTGGTTATGAATCATCAATACGTTCGGCAAATCATTATGATACAGGATGGATAAAAATACTTGAAATCGACATTTTATATTTCCGATAAAGAAAAAAAAGAGAAAAAAATAACGGTAAAACTATAATGAAAGAAAAAGTCCATGATTAAAGAATCACGAAATTTACATTAACTATAAGCTTGTACTTATAACCTAATCGAAACTTATTCAAATCAACATGAGATCCAGATGGATATCTTCATAACTTGATTAATCAATCAATCGATTGATCATATTATTTCCTGCCTTTCGCCATCATCATTATCATCATTATTATTATGGTTGAAATGAAAAATTAATGATCATGAATCAAGTGAACATCTTTGATTTGATGATGAATAATAACTATTATGACAATGATGATAGATGCCTACTTTTGATCTAGATGGATGGAAAATAAAAAGAAAATTTTTTCGATTACAATAAAAAAAAACGGATGAAACTCATGAAAAGATCACGACCGAATCGATCGTTGGCCACAACAAAGCCTTTTTGTTTGAATTTCATGCTTGAGCTTTTGCACTATGGATTTCGATCTGAAAAAAAAGAAAGATCGAATTCAGAAGCATTCCATTCATTCATCATAGGTTGTTTTCTATTGGCCAAATATCGATGATGATAGCATGGGTGACATATCAAGTGTGTGTATTCAATAGTGTAAAGACATACGGATACAAATGACATCGAATTCATTATGATGACAAAATCAATTTTATCAAAATGACAATAGATAATTGTAGTGAAAAGAAAAAAAATTCATAGTGACAATAAAAAAGAATGAATTTTTTTTTTCTTTGTACATCTCAGACAAAATCGTTGATCATCATTATTATTAGACGTCAAAGATCATTCATTCATACGTTCTTTTTCAAATGACAAAGACAGAAAGATAAACAAACATTTGGAAAATAATCAAAATAATGTGAACATATTGTGTTTGCATGATCCTGGAAAAAAACAAACAATTTGTTGTTGTT
Organism: Dermatophagoides farinae; assembly: GCF_024713945.1. Lineage (NCBI taxonomy): Eukaryota > Metazoa > Arthropoda > Arachnida > Sarcoptiformes > Pyroglyphidae > Dermatophagoides > Dermatophagoides farinae. Next base: position 4,429,402 of record NC_134678.1, read on the forward strand.
TTTTTTTGTTGCATTGACTGAACTATTACATCCACACAAAAAACAAAGACACATGATAAACAAACGAATGAATGAATGAATGAAGAATTGAAAATGAACAAAATTTTTATCAGTATTTTTTTTTGTTTCAAAATTTCTTGCTTACTTGTTTTAATGATGATGTCCATACGTTGGTTATTGTGTAGTTCATTTGTTCCAATTTTCAAATTAGATTTGTTGACAATTATGTGAACGGCCTAATTTGAAGAGTTATAATGATGAAACACTGAAGATCTATACATACAAAACATTTACAACACTCATAATTACACTTATTATTATGAAATGAATATTTATCAATCAATCAATGAAATATTGATAAACATATTCACTAAAATATCTACACAGAAGTAAAACAAAAAATTTCACAAACCTGTATGCGATTCAACCGAAAAAATTCCCATAGTAAGGAGAACTAAATGTAAACAAAAAAAAACGGAAAAATAAAACCAACAAACGAAATTGAAACTAAAGAAAATTGTTTTGAGGAGAAAGTCAAAAATATTTTTTTATTGCTGCTTTAAAAATTGTGATTGTTGATGTTGATGATGATGATGATGATGATGATGATGATGATGAGAGAAACTCATGCACTGAACTCAAAGATCCAAAGTTTGCAACTGGCGTGAAGAATTTTTTCTTTTTTTACTATCAACTGAATGTCAGACTGGAATGACTTGTTCGACTACTTGTAAAAGTGTGCAGATGGATTTTTCGACTTTTCCACTTCCATCATAGACATAATACCTGTTGGTGGCATTCATACATGTTGATGATGATGATGATGATGAAAATAATGATCGATGTTAGGTGGTGGTGGTGATGGTGGTGGTGGCAATGGTTGTAAGTTGTAGTTGTTGGTGTCCATTGGTCATTGGAAATTAACATTTTTCTCTCGCGTTAGAAAAAAAATGTCTTGTCCCATAAAGTTGCATTCATTCATTCGTTGTTTACTTCAGTTTTTGAATAAGAAATTTTCGTTCTCTTTTTTCTCATTACATACAGCAACAAGTGTGGACAAATTAATTCAAACTTTAATGTTGTGAGGTAAGGCTCACGAGACATTCGAAAAAATTGTTATTCTCATTCTTATCATCATCATCACTATTCGCTACTTCACACAGATTTATATTGGATATAAATTTTTAACGGGAAACGAAAATAAAACCATATGTCATAATGATGATGATAATGATATATCACATAACGGAAACAAGACTAATCCTAAACAGATGAAAATCGTCATTTATTTGCCACGTTAAAAAGACTGAATCAAATGAATAGTATCTTTAAATGATGAGATTTGGTAACTTTGTCATCATTCCTTTTTTTTGTAGTGTACATTAACTATAGATATTCATCAAGAATCATAAAATTATATAACGGAAAAATATTTCAATCTTCATTATAGCTAGTATATTTGAACAGTTGGCTTAGATTTTTCTCTATAAAAATTTCATTTTTTTTTCAAAAGCATAACCATAGGATTTGAATTAAATATGATTCAAAATAGCTATTTTTGGTCAACACGAATTTCATTTTATATAATGAACACAAGGATAATGATGTAATGGAATGGAATAAAATTAGAAAGCATACATACATAAACATACAAAATGATTCAAAGATTTGCATCCAAAAAAAAAAAAAAAAAAAACAAACACTGACAAAAGATAATTAAGTTTGGAGAGAAACTAACGTTATAAACAAAAGCGAACCAAAAAAAAAAATGATCTAATTATACTCAATTTATAATTAACCTGCTTGATTATGAAAACACAACATACTCATCATAGACACCGCACACACCCTTAGTCATCATGATAAATAATAGGAAAGTTTGATGCGTAAATAGAACAAAAAAAAATTAAACTTTATTCATCATACATTAAAATTCAACAACGAAATTGATTTCATTTTATAAAATTCTAATAACAATTTTTTTTTTTTTTTTTTTGATGATCAACAAGTAAAAATTTAGATTTTCATTCATTTGGCCAATGTCGCTACTATTTATAACTGAGAATAAATACAATTCAAATATATTTTTTTTCTAAATGAAAAGGAACCTTGACAGGATGTGCTATACACACACTGATAATGATACATGTTTCTGTCAGGTTATTTTGTATGAACAAAAAAAAAATTGAAGAAGTGAAAAAAAAATCCATTGGCATCGATTCAAGTCATGCTTGATTGTTTGTTTGATAGTCGATTTCTTTATCCTAAATTTTGTTTGTTTGTTTATTTGTATATTTGAATAATATCAAATACTTTTTATGAAGAAATGGACGTTTATTTTTTTTATCTGGCTAAAAGTTACAATTGAATTCCTGTAAAGTGTCGAGCAATTCGAATCGATTACTCAGCGTTTGTATCAGACACACCAACATTTTCATAGTTATTCTCAAGTTATTGTTGCTAATTTTTTTCGGTTAAAACTGAACCCACTTTTTTTTACATTCGATCGTGACAGAATCCATAATTTGAGAGAATCACATGCGTTAATATAGACATTGTAAAATCACGCGCTGATTGATAATGAATTGCTTGTTAAAAATAAGAATGTTAGATGATCATTGATCTAATGGCCACGATAAATTGATGATAAATAAATGACAAAAAAATGAAGAAAAAATTTAACCACACATCATTTATTGAAGTCAATAATGAAAATGCTTCCCAGAATATAATGAAGGTTGTATGCAAAAATTATTAATTTTCTATTTTCATTTATTCCCATGACTTGAAAAAAAAATTCTCTCCATTCAACAATGAAAAGAAAACTATAAATCAAATTCACAATTGCCTATATCCGCGAAACAAGAAACCAAAAACCAGAAAAAAAACATCAAAGGAAATCATTCATCTAAACGAAAAGAAAAAGAAATGTTTAAAATTAGAATATAATGAATGAACGTATTTGTCCACACGAATACAATAAAATTCAGAACAATAAACATTGTTTTGAAAAAATAAATCACTCAGCGGGTTAGTATTTGTAGGGTTATCTCAAGCCATTTCATCATCATCTTTATCTTAGTTTTGTTGATGATAACTTTCTGATCATTATGATAATAATCAATAAGTATTAAATCTCAGAAAAGCAGTATGATCTCGAAATATGATATCAATTCAATCAAAGATCGATTACATCTGAAATAATAATGCATTCGTGGAGTTCAAATAGGCAATTTGTTGTTTATAATGAACAAATCATCATCACTTTTATAGCTATAATTCCATTATCATCATCAAAATCATTTTTGTATATTGTTAAATGATGATGAGAATGGACACGCTTTTTAGCCGATTACAATCAACAATATCATTGATAATGGTAACCACAAAATAAGCGCATTAGAAACATTTGTTTTTTCTTGTATAGCAATGAATATTAAATTTTAACGGTTTAATCTTGAAATCTTTCATTGATTTTATGAAATATTCATATGAAAACATATTTGATATATTGAATTTATTACATTAATATTTTTCTCTTGCAATAATTGTCAATTTTGACAATCGGCAACGACATTGAATATTTTTTACTAAAATGCTTCAAAGCATGTTCATTTTTATTTTGATTTTTGCTGGCCTAATAATCAGTGGAGAATTAAAATCGAGATTTTTCATGTACTAAAAATAGAAAAAAAAATTCACTTTTGAAAGCAACCCACATACGAATGGGTTACGAGTGTAATTTTATACTTTTATACATATAAAAATCAATGCTCGTTTCGTTTCATTCGTAACGATGTACAGTAATTATCGATGATCAACAGGTTATCGTTTGACTATTTAGCAGCTTCCTCTCTTCTACTTTCAATTTTTCACCATACATATTGAGTTTATGAAAAAAAATAAGTTTGTATAGATTCAAATCATTGACCAACATTTGGTCATTCGAACTAAAGAAGCCACGAAACGCAAACCAATACGACTTATCTGATCATAAAGCAATCCTGATCGAAACGATCATCATCATTGGACATATCATCATTACAGCTTAACAACAACCAGGAAATCTAAACGAAAAAAAAAATTCAAAACATTGGGAAATATCTTGAAAAAATAAAAAAAAATTAAAAAAATCATATGAACACACATTCAATTCAATGATTTTCTCATTCATTTGGTATAAATATCTAGTTTAGATTTGATCATCAATTTGTTTTTTTCCATTATATTCAATCAGATAAATTGATTTCATTGCAAGAAGGAATGCAAAGACTAAACGGTGTTCAGATGTCATTATTTCATTTCAATTTTTAATGTATGTTGAAAAAATGGTTGTTAACTTTCATTAAATATTAAATCAAATGACATGAAAATGCCAATGATTGATTCGATTTGATCATCATCATCATTTCCGCCACTTTCGATTGGTGATGGAATGGAAAAATAAATTTAATGATGATCTTTACATTCGAAAAAATCTATGTATCATCATCATCATCATCACTTATATTTGTCGATATCCCAAAATGTAATGAAAACGATAGAAATGATTGACATGGTTAGTATGATAATGTGTATAGCTATTGGAATCGATAAAATTTGCCTTTTCCAATCATAACAAATTTTTTTTGGAGATAATCTTACAAGTCTTAATTCAAATAAAATACATAAAGAGATATATGAAGGAGAAATTTTTGTTTATTCTTTCTGTCTTTCTTATTTTCTTTCGGTTTCAAGCTATTTACAAAACAACATTAATCAACAAAAACAATATGAATAATTGAAAACAAAATTATCATATTCACAAATAGACTAGATACAATCAAAAGAATTTTGGTAGATGATATCATCAATTCACAAATAATTTTTGTGTGCGGCTATAGGTTTTTCTATTAGTAATGACAAACGATAAATTTTACGATTCAAATTTTAGATTAGTGTCCAATTTTTTTTTTACATAAATAAGTTTTTAAGATGACCATCATCTGTCATTATGATCATCATTGTGTTGATTTGTAAGAAAAAATAACTTATGGAATAATTCATAACAAGCATTCACGATGCCCCAGGATAAAAATGAACGGCTATAATTGATGTGAACACCACGGAATATTCGACGTAAGTTGCGATCACGTTGATTGTAAATATCTATAGCCGCTTCAAATATGTTTAAATGTTTTGCTCCAGGTGATTGTGTTTGCATCCTGGTCCGAACCACATTCAATGGATAAAACAATGTGGATATTAATGCACCAACAATCGAACCAGATATAAAATCTTTAATCATTTCAGTCATATAGGATTCGTGGTGGCCCATATTTTGTGGTAGATGATTTTTAATTTTATTTCGAAACGTGAAAAACAGAATGTTTGATGGACCATTACGCAGAATAATGGCAGTAAGACCACGATAATATTCTTTTATACCGTGAATACGTAATTTTTTAAAGGCATCCACTGTATTCGCATAACGGTTATGAAGGCGGTCATCCTTTTTCATTAGAAAGAAAAAAAAATGATTGAGAAACATGTCAATCGATCAAAATATTTACCTGTAGAAGCATTTGCACTCGTTCTAAAGGACACATGATAGCTTCAGTTGAACCAGCTAAAAAAGCTGACAGACAAAAACGTGCATATGATGGCATGATTTGATCGGCATAATGATCCAATAATGAATGATAGGTACCAAATGTTCCGAACATTATCGATAATGTGATTGAACGTTGTATTAATGGCGGGGCAATGCCACGATAAAGACGACCAATGCCTTCGGATCGTAATGTGGCAGTAGCTTTACGCACCGATTGTCCATGGAGCATTTGGCGAAAAATTAATTTATTAATCGGAAATGTTGCGTATACGTTTACAATAGCTGCACCAAAACCACATAAATAATCGGATAGTTGACAACTATCAATGATCGGATGGTGATCAATCTGTGTGACACTATTGCCGGTTATTGCAATATTGGTAGTTGTATTCGTGCTGTTATGAGGGTGATGAGATTCCTGATGATCATTCTTATAGTTTAAAATATTCATTTTTGATAATAATGGATAACGAAATTATGAGTTGGTAAGATAGAGACTGATAACTTTGATTGAATTCTAATTCATTCTCAATTAAGTTGAAGATAAAACATTCTGAAATTAAAATGATAATTTGAATAAATGTTAAAAAATTAAAATAAAAATGAACTCACCTTATTCTTTCCTTTGGTTTGATTATCAATTTCATAGCAATGAGTTCAAAATGGTCCAAAAATTACACAATTATGATGATTCAAATTAATAATATAATTCATTGTAAAAATTGGCGATATTCCTTCACCATAATATGAAAACAATATATCAACATCAAAACGATAAAACATGTTTTTTTAATAAAACAAATAAATTACAATTTAACAAATTTTTAAATTTTTTCTTAGAAACATAGTTTTTTCATGGAATTCTCCAACAAATCCCAGTTTCTAGTTAATAGTTGATCAGTGGATTCAATGTAGATAGATAGATAAATTTTAGTTATGCAAATTGAATCATTTTTTCATTTTTTATATTTAAAAAAAATGAAAATAAAAATGGAAACAATTTATAGCTCACACAGCTGATGGATATTTCCGAAGAAAATAACCATAAAAAAATCTTATAATATGTAAGATAGATGGCGCAATCAAAAGTAACAAGTGATTTGTGTACCGGAAAGCCTCAAAATGACAAACATTTTTCCATTCAAAATAAAACAACAGAATAAAAAAAGAAAAAAGAAATTTTATTTTATAATTATGATATTCAATTCATAAAGTTTAAATTGATCATTAAGCAAAAACATGTGACAGCTAAATGAATACAAATGAGAAAATTATTATGCTTAAATTATAATATATATATAGAGTGAATCAAAAAATGTGAAATTAGAAAAAATATATGAATAATATATATGAATCAAGAATGTAAATGTCACATAAGAAAAACATAACAAATAATCAAGTGAAACAAAGAATGAGCAGCAGTTGGATGATATCAGCTTCAAGATTTGAAATTTAGGCACGATTTCAAATTTTTTTTTCTAGTTATAATAAAAATGATAAGTTAAATGATATGATTCTATGAATTGATTCGATGATTCAATGTGAATTGATTTGATTCGATGAGTTAGAATCGTTAAGTTTGATTTGTAACGAAGAATTCCATAAATGTAAGCCATCATATCTGGCAGTCGAGGCATTTGTAGGTTGACTGAATAACATTTTGATAGTTATGATTTAAAATATTGAAGTTGATGATAATCAAGAAGATTCTGTATGACAAAAAAGTAGATGCAAGAATCATTAAAATGAACTTTAACTGACCGAACTAAAAAACCAACCTCGTGTCGATAAAGATGAATAAAATTGTTGTTGATTCTGCTCATTATCATTATTATTAGATGTTTGCTGCTGCTGCTGTTGTTGATTAGTACTATCTGGTGATGCCGGTATAGAATTATGATGATGATGATGCTGATTCAACAAATCAAGACTGTCATTATTAATTATAGCTGCCATCGTACTGTCACCTATGGCATTTGGTCCAAAATGATGAGTTAGGCCAACTCCGCAATTACCGCTATAGGATTCGCCACCACTAAATTGTAGATGTTGAGATGCGGCAGCAGAATTTGGGCTAACCCCAGAAACAGCAGCAGCGGCTGCGGCAGCAGCTGCCGCTGCAGCTGCTGCCATATCACTGATTGATCCTGTGGTTCGTGTAGATCCGAAACTTGTGCCACCACCACTATTATTGCCACCAATGCCTAAGCTACTTTGATGAGCGACATTCGATAAGCCAACAAAAGATGGTTGATGATGGTGAACAGGAGTATGAGCATTGTTTGCGAACAAATAAGGCGGAAGTGAAGATAGAAAATGTTGCTGTTGTTGTGGACTGGCTTGAACTAAACCATTCCTAAAAATTGTTGAAGCAGAGACTGGAGCAGTAATTGTATGATTTCCAGCGGCTAACACAGCCGAATTAGAAGCACCAATATTGTTAACACTAGCAGCTACTGCAGCGGCTGCTGAAGCAGCATTATTTTGATGTGCGGCTAATGATGACGTTGGTGTGTTTGCCATTGATTTCGGTTTCCGTTTTCTGGTCTGTATCTGATCTTTTTTCATTGTTAATGGGCGGTGAACGCCATGTAATTTGAAATAAAGCCCACATGCGTTACAGACGGGATCACCATTATTATTTCGGCGCCATAATGATGTTGTGGTTGTTGTACAATTAGAACATTTCATACCTGTTCGTCGATTAGTACTCTGTGACAATGGAATGAAAAAAAAAATAAATGAAAAAAGACCAAGTTTATAAAAACAACATACCGATAGTCGTCGTTGATTTCGAACCAATGGGCGACTATTGCCATTGGATTTATGATATAGACCACATGCATTGCATAAATAATGGCCTGTGCCATCACGACGCCAAAGAGGAGTAGATACGGCACCTAAGATGATAATAAAGTTTTAATTTTGGAACCAATTTTTATGTAAAAAATTATACTAACTCTTACCACAATTGACACATTCACGAGTATCATTTGCAAAGGTGAAATTAGATAATGAACTAGATGGTGATGGTGATCCAATGACGTTAGCTGCATTTCCATTGACAGTTCCAGTTGCTGCAGCAGTGTCGAATGTGGCAGCATACATTGGAGTAGCATTGAATGCGTGACTTTGTACTGAACGATTACTAATTGATCGTTGAGAAGTTGGAGCGAATAAACGTACGGCCGAATTCAGAGCCGGATTAAATTGTTGCACAACCAATTGTGGCAGATCAGATTGCGGTGATGATGAATGATGATGGCCAATATGATGGTGATTGAGATAATTCGATTGAGTTAATCCTGTAGTGGTCGCTAATTGTTGCTGTTGCTGATGATGAACAATAGCGGTAGCACTTTGTGGAGCGATCGCAGATCGTTGTTGTTGTTGATGATTATGCTGATGATGATGATGATTCAGAGCAAGATTTTGTCCAATATTATTATTTGTTGTTAATTGATCCGGAGACAAATGTGGGCTAGCATCGTTGCTATAGACAAAATATGGTGATTCTTGTTGTTGCTGTGCTAATGTTGTTGTGATCACTTGTTGCTGTTGATTATCATTGATCATGGTAGAATTTGATGCTGAGGCTGAAACAGACTTTTTTGCCGTCGATATAAACAAATGTCCAGATGTCGGAATTGATGTTGATGGTGAAGATGAGGATGATGGCGGTGTTGAAGATGGCGGTGTATTTGTTGTGAGATGTTGTGATCTTTGCTGTGGTGAACCGCTTTCCGAAAGATTCATCACTGGCGGTGTTGGATTGACAATTGAAGATGATCCAGACGGAGATGTTCCATCACCAATTGATGGGGATGACGATTCTTGTACTTGATGGTTATTATTATTGTGTAAACTATTTGATGATGTCAAAGTCATGTTTGATTCTTGAATTTGATTCAATAATTGATTATTATAATGATAATTAGCAAATTGTTGATGCTCAAGATCAGATAATGAATATATGGTCATCGATGGTGAATAATGAGATTGTCGTTGATGTGTTTGTGGCGTGGAATTTTCCAGATAAATCACATTAAATTTAAATGATTTTCGTGGGGGAGGTTCATCATCCTCTGACGGTGATCGAGTACAATTGTCGAAGGAATCTGGTTTATATGGTGCCTCACGTTTTGTAGCGCCAGTAGCTGTTGTCACCGATGATGGCGATGATTGCCAAACAGCGGAAGAAGTGGTGGCGTCGGCGGCACTATATTCTATTTGTTCACATTGATTGGAGGGAATAAAAAAAAATAATCATCATCATTATTAAAAGGGTAATCATAGTTTTTAAGTTCAATACATAATGATTAACTAGCTTAGGATCATTTCAATTCAATTTCGTTCATCGATGATAGATAATTTTTTGTTTTTGTAATCTTACAAGATCTTAGTCAAAAGCAATGGCCAAGACATAACAAAGACTTGGGGTTTGATAAGTAATTTTTTCGATGTTCTATTATTAATGATCTGGATTTCTTTGTGCTTACTGTTGTTTGTATTCAAACTGGAACATATTTTTTACACAAACAAAATTGGTTTGATGCGGAATGACATAAAACAAAAAACATTTGTATTATTGATTATTTCATCTTCATTACTATTGACATTAATTGAATCACAGTCAATCGATGATGTGTGGACACAACACAAATTTAAAATATAAAAAGGAAATTTAATAAAAAAAAATGAAGATTGAAATGAAAAAATCAATTTCTTGAAGACTCGGCTGTTTAATATCGTTCAGTCAGCAAATAAGGTATCGAATCACAATTTGGCTAGGCCTTTTATATTATTCTACTACATGGATCGGCCATGTGATTTGATTATATTAAGGTAAACTCTCTCCATTCAAATGGTAGGCCTTGGTAGTTGATCGAATTCAGGTCCTATGGTAATAACTGGTTCTTTTTATCAACGACCTCGATCGAAAGTGGGGATAACAATAAAGTTTTCTATTAATATCGGTTGATATGAAGCTTTCATCGTTGTTCGTCATAAATTCATTCAATCGTTTTATGATTCATGACCATGTTTTTTCCAAGCGGTCTTAGCCGATTCAATGATTTTCATCCAAGAATGGATGCAAGGAGGAAAGGGAAATCCGATCTCTTTTTACGATGTCCTTGACAGGACATCACATAATTATTAACGACAATTGTCGTTTCTGTTGTCGTTATTGTTGATGCCTTTGTCGTCGTATTCGATGATTCGGAAATAGGATAAAGGAAATGTTGGCCAACCTGATTTTGTTGTTTTTGTTATTGCTGCTGTTCTAACATTTGTGGTTGTAGTTCTGTTTTGATGATCAACTTTTTTAGAGGTGGCTGTGAATCTTCAACACATCCACCGCCAAAGGAATTGCTGTTATCCGTTCGATGGATATAACAATTGTTGTCTACACAGCGTCATGTTCTTTAGCGATAAACTTTTGTCCTGAAGCTTCTGTCGTGGAAAGCCTTTTTTGCTTTCCATTCGAATCAATATCATCATCATGATGATGGCCGTAATTCATGATCAATTTATTATTATTTTCATCCCAAAGATCTTCGCCTAGAATAAATTTTTCCATAGCCTGAATTTCTTGGTCAGCCGTATCATTGTAGTTATTGTTATGATTATTAACAGCACAAATCTTGTCAAATATGTCCATAACATTGAATGCTGAATGACACCGATCTTTGTGTTTGAAGTGGGTGTCAGGTAAAAAGCATTCTTTAAAAAAAAATTATTTTTGCAGCTTTGAAATACAATATAAACACTATGGCAACATATTGTATATGAAAAACTTTGTCTTTTTTCAAATGTCAGCCTAGCAGGGTCTATTTATACGAGAGTGATGACTAAGACATAATCTTTCAACTATTAGCAGGTTTTCAAATGGTTGATTAACAAGTTGTAAAATAAAGTCTCTTTCTCTTTCTGTTAGTATAATATTAGTCACCTGTTTTTAATTAAACAATTATTTGATATTTTTTAGCAATACACTAGAAGAATATTATTTCATGAATTTTTAAGCGCTCAAAATTCAACTTGATCTATGGTCACTCGAGATTTGATGAGTCATTTTGAGTCATCAAACAAAGTGTTAAATTTTTTGCCCAAACTTGAACATATGAAGAATTTTCCCTAATAACAAAAAAAATTGGTACATAAAAGTCAACACTTTTACTGCTAACAGGGGAAGAAGTTCATTTTTTCGGTGTACTATTTTTTCATCGATTAATCAAAATCGGAAATCGAACCATGGGAGTTATTATTGATAGAAAAAATATTGAATCGTCAAAATTTGTTTTCATACAAACTTAGATTATTTAAATTATAAAATTTTGTCTTTTCACTTGTTAAGCCGTATTTATATGTTGAATTGAGATCACAATTTTGATGATTTGATTGTTGATCAATTTTATCGAATTCAGGTTAAATAATATTCAGCACTTGTTTATCTCGTAATATAGAAAATTCATTCACATTATACTCATTTGATGTTCGTTCAACTTTGGCGCCACTGACACTGTTGTTGTTTTTGTTTGTAAGGCAGCAATAATCATCAATTGGAAAAGTAGTAGAAACGATGCTTTCATTTTTGTCTGTTGATATTGCCTGATGGTTCAAGAGAACATTTGTCTTGTCGTGGTTGTCATTGTTATTATTATGGCTACTATAATATTTATTTGTGGTATTATTTGCATTAATAAATTTTTATCATCATCCTCATCGTAATATTGAATTTTGTCCAAAAATTTAGTCGGTCGCTGCTGACAACCGAATCTATTCGGAATAAATGCCGGCAAATCATCACCGACACTAACAACAGCAATAGAAGTATTTTGTTGTTGATGAATCGATGATTCAGTTGTTGTTGTTGTCGATGTTGTTGATATTTCTGATTGTTGTTGAGGTCGGGATCCTATCAAATGTTTGTTTGACGATAATGTTGTCTTTACTAGGTCAACAATAACGGTAGACGGAGAATGAGATGATCCATACGATTTGGATATTATATCGATGAGAAATGAATGATGATCATCATTGCCATCAGCTACAAAGCGATTATTTTCAATGATCGTCGACGATGAGGGCGAAGATATGATCAATAATGGTGATGATGATGTATTATTGTCATGTGCATCACATCCAACAGTCAAATTATGATTGGGCGCCAATATAATATCCATATTTAATGTCGATCTTGATTTTCGGTCTATTATCGTTGTAGTTGATGCTCGTTGCTGTTGACGCGGTTCCATTATCAAATCAGTCTTGTTATTATTGCTATATGTTTGTTGCTTCTTATGTATCATTGCTGCTTTAGTGTTATAATAATTCAGTTTATCACTCCAAATAATCTTCATAATCATCCTTATCGTTGTTTTTTGGTAGCTGCCGTGGTTATTTTACTGCTGGTAATTCCATAATTGATTCATACGTCATTAGATCATTGCAGGTTGGTAGTGACTTTTGGAGGTGGTGATTATCAACCATTATCAGCCAAGCTCTTTCTAGTTAGAGTTGCCATTTTGGACCATTGAGATTTTGTTATTATTTGCTGATGATGTGCGGCAGTATCATCAACCATAGTGGCTAACAAGAACAATGGTGGTGATAAAACATTTTTAATGGGTAACCGTAGCATCATCATCACCAATTGATCAAGGTATATTATTTAATATAGATTTTTTGTTGGACAATCCATGTGACTGTTGTTATTGTCGTCTTTTATTTGTGATTTGTTGTGTTTCATTCGAATCGGTTCCATAGAATGTTAGTGTTACATTTGATTTGAACAGTGCATTTTTCGTACAATTGGGTTTTATCATCAAAAAGGAATAATTCTTGGCATCGGATAACTAGGCTTCACGCTAGTCTTAACGTTATATCTTTCTTTTTAATTGGAACGATTTGAGCCGTCCACCCACTATGCCGACTTTTGCGATGGATGTCCATCTCTAAAAGTTCTTTGATTTCCTTTCTGGCCATATCCATGACTGCAACGGGAAAACGTTCTTCTTGAAACCACTTCTTCTTGAACAACTTCTTGATGTTAATTTCTTCATCTTCGCTAGCTTCAGCCAACCAAAAACCATGAGAAATTTATCTCGGAAAAAACCATTGATAGATCAGGAATGGAATTTTTTGAGCCAGATAATATGTTAGTCCATGAACGGACTTTGGCCAACGCTCCAAGAATGTGATTTTATTGCAAGCGATTTCACAAGTAAAAACAAATAGTTTAAAAGTAACACTAGTCATTTAAATAATAAAATAAAAGTAAAAATCTAATTATGGAACACCCATACTACTAAATTTTATTAGAACTAAGATTCAATGAGAATTTTTTTTCTATTCATGATTTTTAAGAATTTTTTTTTCTATTAGAAAAAACTGAAATTTTAGGCATTATACAAATGATGAAGTTTATCAATTTTATTTGTGTATAAGAAAAAAAAAGATAGATATCTATTTTGCAACAATTTTTATTCATTGTCAAATCTTTTTTATTTTATTCATCACAATCGCGATTGGTAATAATGATAATAACCAGTAATGATGACATTGAAATGAAAAATTTGGCCAAAAATCAAACATGAAATTGTGGAAAATATCTCATCAAAATAAGATGGATAAATTTTTTTTTCAGACTTAATATCTCAAATTTCAATACGGATGAAAAAAAATTGTTCATCATTTATCAATCATAATAATCATTGAACAATCACGTGCAATTTGAATTTGGAGAAAAGAACTTTGAAATGTCTGAATGGTTTGAAATATTTTTTTTTATCAATTGTGAAACAAGATGTTTCCGGATTATCATCTGTCGATCGATCGATTTATAATCAAACGGCTTAGAAATATATTATATTAATGCCAAATAGGTTAGTAGGTATATGACAGTGTTTTTAAACCTAAACTAACGATTATTTTTTTTTTTTTTTGATGATACGATAACGGATAGGCACAATTTTCAATGATGAAAATGAATTTATCTACTAAAGAAAATGAATCAAATCAGAATTTTATCAACAATCAATCAATCGATGAATGAATGTTGTAGTTGTTGTTTTAGAATGCAAGTGAAAAAAAATGGGAAGTTTCATTAAAAACTTTTGAAAAAAAATAACCAAAAATTTATTTTCAATATTTGAAGACCAAGAAAAAAATCTCTCATCAATAACAACGAACAATTTTTGGAAAATAATTTATCGCCTATGTGGTGACACTACAACTGCTAATTTTTTTTTTTATTCTCGCTTGCCACCGGAAAATTGTATCATTGTATACAGATGACATTGTTTTAAGCAAAATGGTGTTTTCATTTTTTTTTTCATTAGAAAGGATTTTTTTTCAATAAACAATGTCATTCATTGTACATTTTATTATTTTTTTTTTAAATAAAATGATAAATCATAGAAAACTAGCGAGAAAAATCCAATTTTTGTGATCATAAATATCAGTGAATGGCAATATCTATTAGTGGGTGGAATATAATAATAATAATGTATTCATAAAACCCTTCAAAAAAAAAACTCATTTAGCAAAATCTAAAAGTAAATCTTCACAATTTAAGAGAGGAGTGTCTTGCAAATATTTTCATTACCAGAAAAAAAAACAAATATTTGAATCTATAAAGTTTTTCTCATCATTTTTTTTTCTTGTTTAGTTACAGAAAAAAATGGGCATAGAAAAATTGAGTAAATCATTCAATCAATTGATTGATCGATCGATAGATTGTATGGATAAGATTAGACACACATCAATAAATGCAAAGAATTGCGTAATACATTCCCATGTATCAAATTGATCTAAAATTGTTAATAATTAATATAGAAAAAAATCAAATAACTATGCTATATGCTAAAACTGACTGCTTGATGTCTGTATACTTGATTTGCTTATCTACATTCATTCATTCATTCATTAGAACAATATATACAATAATAATATGCTATGGAAAAACTCATTATCATCAAATTGATTGATTCGATTGTATTGAAACACTCAAAATATATAGTAAAAAATTGCCTCAAATTGGTTATGATAGACAAGTGTGATAATGGATGCGGGTGCGTGTGTGTATTTGGGTATTCAAAAGTACCTTTAAAAATTATATGGAGTACATTTGATACAAATCATCGAACAGTTTAGAAATTTGAGCCAAATTCATTAATATCGACACAAAAGAATAACATTAAAATCCATTGATCTTATGGTCAAATTATAAACAAAATAAACAAAGTCATTGTCATTGTTGTCAATAATTTTTAGAACAATTTCAATCAAAATCACTAAAAATCAAAATATAAATATAAAGGTGAAAAAAAAACAATTTTTGAAAAGCATAATGAAAAAAACGTGCCTGATTCACTATATGATGATGATGATGATGATAATGAAACTGTGATGAGTCAATCATCAAGTATCATGTACTAAAGAAATAAACAAAACAAAACAAAAAATTCAATACAAAACTTACCTTTCATTTTAATCATTTATTATGCTAATATTTATTTGAATGAATTGTTTCAAAGTTATATTGATATATAAAGTCAATCATTATTCTGTAATGAACACATGAATGAAAGCAAATAAATAAATTGATGATGAAAAAGGAAATGGGAAAAAAACGAGTACAAACGCAATGTTGATTAGTGTCGCCCTCTAATGGCGCCCATCAGTACAAACATTTTAACATTCTATAGAATGTGTATTTGAGAGAATTTTAAAAGTTTCAAAATCTTGAAATTCCAATAAAAACAAAACTTACCATCATTAACATAATATTTATTATCACAAATTTCAATCATAATTTTCAACTTTTTGAACACTGAATAAATGTTCGCTGCTTGTTCCCACCAATTAGCAACTTAGTTCATTTTGTTAGAATGGTCAATTTACAATTCACTTTTTATATTCTCGAAAATGAACTGGGTTCTTCATATGGTTCGTTTGGAATATGAAGTAATTTTTTTCAATTTCTTGTTGAAGTGTAGAAAAAGGGTTGGTTTTTCTTGGTAAAAAAAAATAGAATAAAATAACGGAATCTATTCATTTATTCATTGAATTTTTTTAGCTTGTCTTTGTTATAATAACGATTGGTTTAATCTTTTAATTATAATTACAAATTCGATTCTCTCACGCTTGTACCTACTGAGTGTTAATATTGTGTACTTGTTGTGTGTGTGTGTGTAAAAGTCAGTGACAGTCATTTTATTTTTATGGTCTTTGTGTTTGTGTTTCGTTTGGTTTTCTAATTAACGACGAGCCAACATTCAATTTTACCAATGACCATGAATCAATAATCATACCATTGAATAAACACGCACAAAATCAAGGTCAAGAAGAATTTATGGCACATGAATCAAAATTTAGTCAAAAATTTTTAAATTGATAAAACAAACAGCTGTCAATGAATGGGTGGGTTCGATATCAGATTTGATCTGGTTTGGCTTGGCCTGTTTTTTTTCACAGCTTTACTGATTATAATTCATCATCATTCGAAGATTGATTGATTGTGAACAAAGATTTTTATCGATTCTTATCTTGTGTATTTTTTGAATTTATTCATACTTTTAATATGATAAGAATATTTATTTACTTTTCACCATATACAGTAATACCCCGCTTAACGCGGGGGTTACGTTCCAAAAATTCTGAGCGTTAAGCGAAACAGCGCTAAGCGGGGCTATCTTTACATAATGCATTTTTACCCTTCATATACAATGTAACAATGTAATGCAATGTAGGGTAATTATACAGCGTTATATCGAATCAGCGCTAAACGGGGCAGCGTTAAGCGGGGTATGAGTGTATTAGTAGTGTGATAGCAAGAACAGCAAATAATTTTTCTGATGTCTGAATTTTAAAGCCGTTTATTTTCGGATCTTGGTTGATGTGATTGATCCCAGTCATAATAATTATCATCGGCTGTAATGCCCATACGAAATAAGACATATCGAAATTGGCTTATTATCTGACGATAGGGTGGGCGTTCATTGAAACGAATTTTCTTCACAATTTCAAGAAAATTCTCATATTCAACTGGCATATTTGAACAAAGTTCTTTACTTGTTGTCGTCATTTTGATTATACCGATCTGTTTGGTTCTTTCACGTAAATCAGCAACGTTCAATCCTTGCCATGGTAATTGGCCTTTATGTAGAAAGATGATCATATAAATTATAGCTTCAAGATCATCTCGTCGACTCAATTCACGGCCCACATGATTATTGACACTAATATAACGTGCTGTTCCCGTTACGCCTTTACCTTCCACATAGCTAATATGTCGATTATCTTCATTAATATATCTTTTGCAAAATCCTAAATCTATCGCCAACACAAGAAAATAAAGGTTAAATAAACAAAAACAAAAGTCAATTTTTAAAAATTGTCATACCAATCATATGGACTGTAGCCCATTTTGACGTATTGGGTTGACCGAATAGGAAATTGTCTGGTTTCACATCACGATAAATGATACCTTGACTATGTATATATTCGAAAATATTGAGCATTTGTATCATTAATTTGGTGGTCGTAACCAAACCAAAATGACCACCACAAATTTGATTCATTTTCAATAAAGATGGCCCAAGTAGATCCATTACAAGTGCACTATAATTTTTACAAGGACCAAAATAATGTATTTTTGGTATAAAAATCATATAGTTTCCTAATGTTTTATAAAATCCATATTCCAATGGTAATTGTGGTTTATCAATATCGGCTCTTTCAACTTTGATGGCTACTTTTTCTCCAGTTTCATTGTTTGTACCGATATAAAGTGAACCGAACGATCCACCGGTTACATAAAAGCCAATTGTGAAATTTGAATTTCCAACACGTTGATTGACCAATATAGCTGAATCGCTGGATGTATCCTGCGAGGTTGCCATTTGTCACGTATGCATATTGTTTTCTTAGTACATATCATTTATAATCATTTACATCCTGTATTGTTAGAACCTTAATTCAATTGAGAATAACAAAAAAAAGAAATTTTTCATTTCAATTTGGCCGATTGATCTTAATTTGATTTTCGAAATCTAATAATCGATTGTTGATTGATAAGAACTCAAGCATCATCCAGATTTTAGTGTTCGTTAAATACATCTCCGGTTCCATATCACAACATGAGCATTATCAGAGAAAACGTTTTTTAATTGTTTTTTTTTTTTTTTTTTGGTTTATACGGATCAAACATAGGGGATTTCAAAAATAGAAAAAAAATCATCTAAAAAAAGTCTGGAAACAACAATCAAAAGAAAAATGGATTTGAAAAATCTGTTTTGCATCATCTTTTCGACCTCTATATTTTTCATTGGCTACTGTTCAGCAGATTATGGTAAGTTCGTTATTCATTCATAGTCAAATCTTTTTAAATTGAAATATATTTTGCCCATGTGAGTAGAAGATTTGAAAACCTTATCATTGAAAATTGGCGAAATGAAATGCCTAAATGTGCCTAATATATCGGAATTTCTTTGGAATTATCATTCGTTAAAAAATCAACCAAATTTTGGTGACAATTATGATGAATTACAATCATTGTTGGCTCAGACAAAAGTCTTATATTCAGCTTTGAATGATCAGATTAGTTACTATGCTCAATCTGAACACCAAATACAATTTTCCAATCAAAATTATTTCAATCTAATGATCTATTGGCATATACGTTCGATACAATGTCAAAGTTTATATATGGTATTCAAATGGATCGAACAAGATCTGCTACGATTTCGTGAGGACCATTCATCCATTCTTCGTGAGGTATTTGATGATGGCCAATTTCAGATGAAAATGTCGAATTATATTGAAAAACATTATTTGACCGATCTGGAAATATTCAATCAATTGGATTATGATATATTTGATTTTGTTCGAAAAGCAGCCAAACATGTTGATAAAAATAGCATTATCAATCGACTACAAAAACTACATCAATTATTTGATGAGATAAATGATGGTCTTACCAAAGACATAATTTCACCGGCACATGATGAACTATATAAAAATGGATTAGATTTTTCTATGCCAAAGTCATGTATTGATCTCTTCGACACTTGGCTATTACCGATGGTTAACCGATTTTATGCGTCAATTTCAGGAAACATTCCAGAAACATTATCCTTGATTAATGATTAACAAATCCATCAATATCCATTATCAATTGATTGAAAAAAATAAAACTGTGTACCACAACTGAAAAAATTTTTTAATTCTGTCTATAACAAACTAAATCCAAAACTAGTCAATTTTTTTATCACTAAACCGAAGGTCAAATCATTTTATATTTAATTGTTAACCTTGATCAGATCAAGGCGATAACAGTTAATTTTCTTCTGAATGTAAGGAATCGTGAGACAAAATTTTATAGATTCTTTATCTTGATGATGATAATTGAATAGAGTGATCATGATTCAAGGATCAATGGTGGTTGAGTATTTCAATGAGATTTCTGGTAGTTTGTTTCATTCATTTTCATTTCATTGACATTCAATGACACCATTGCATACGATTGAATCAGAACAATAAGAAAAAATGAAATTTTTTATTATTGTTTTGACAATTTCTTCAATAACAATTTTGAGCATCATGTGGTTTATTTAAATCTTTATTTTGAGATGCATAAAGATTTAATGGGCATCGATGATCTATAACAGAATAATTTTTAAATCATTAGCACATAATTTGTGAATACATCAAACAAAAGACGTATCATGATGAATTGTGTTCGAATCGTGATTTTAATTCAAACGAATCAAACTTATGATTAAATTCTTTAAAAAATGTATTAAATTATGATTTATCGATTGTCACAAGGCCATAATGATAATTTGTTGCTTATCTTAATCCGCTTTTTCGAAATGGGCCAACAATCTTGAGGAATGAAGAGGATCATCAATCGATTGATTAATTGATATGTTTCATTAATATACACAGGCAATTTGAAAAAAGTGTTGCCCAACCAATAGTTACATACGACGATGGCAAAGATGATAATGATAGAATCTGATTAAAACAATAATGTCTATAATCGAGTCACCTGAGTGTGTAAATTAGATAACAAAGATGATGGCTATGAAAAGGAAAAAACCAATTGAAATCCAGGATATATAATCGATTAATGGGCTGACAAAACTTATGATAACGATATTTCATCATTTACATTTGCAATTTGTAAATCATCCGATTTATATAAATACCATTGGAATCCATTCATTCATTATCATTGTGATTTTTTCTTTCTTTTTTTCCATCAAAATTAAAAATTCATCAAAAATGAAATTCGTTTTGGCCATTGCCTCTTTGTTGGTATTGAGCACTGTTTATGCTCGTCCAGCTTCAATCAAAACTTTTGAAGAATTCAAAGTTTGTTTTCCATTAATTCTATTTTGTTATTTCATATATAATATCCAATTACTTTTGCCGATCATTGTAGAAAGCCTTCAACAAAAACTATGCCACCGTTGAAGAGGAAGAAGTTGCCCGTAAAAACTTTTTGGAATCATTGAAATATGTTGAAGCTAACAAAGGTGCCATCAACCATTTGTCCGATTTGGTAAGTCGAAAATCATCATATTCTTAGACTTTTCAATCAATATATTTTTTACTAGTCATTGGATGAATTCAAAAACCGTTATTTGATGAGTGCTGAAGCTTTTGAACAACTCAAAACTCAATTCGATTTGAATGCCGAAACAAGCGCTTGCCGTATCAATTCGGTTAACGTTCCATCGGAATTGGATTTACGATCACTGCGAACTGTCACTCCAATCCGTATGCAAGGAGGCTGTGGTTCATGTTGGGCTTTCTCTGGTGTCGCCGCAACTGAATCAGCTTATTTGGCCTACCGTAACACGTCTTTGGATCTTTCTGAACAGGAACTCGTCGATTGCGCATCTCAACACGGATGTCACGGCGATACAATACCAAGGTTAGGTCCCTTTCCAATTAAAATTACAATATTAATTAACAATCACAATAATAATCAGAGGCATCGAATACATCCAACAAAATGGTGTCGTTGAAGAAAGAAGCTATCCATACGTTGCACGAGTAAGTTTGATTTGATTAAATCTAAATAAAAATCAAAAATTGTATTGAAAAAATTGCTAGGAACAACAATGCCGACGACCAAATTCGCAACATTACGGTATCTCAAACTACTGCCAAATTTATCCACCAGATGTGAAACAAATCCGTGAAGCTTTGACTCAAACACACACAGCTATTGCCGTCATTATTGGCATTAAAGATTTGAGAGCTTTTCAACATTATGAGTATGTTTTGCAATTCATTAAAGAATTGATGAATTTTAATCTTTTATCATTTATTTTTTAGTGGACGAACAATCATTCAACATGACAATGGTTATCAACCAAACTATCATGCCGTCAACATTGTCGGTTACGGAAGTACACAAGGCGTCGATTATTGGATCGTACGAAACAGTTGGGATACTACCTGGGGTGATAGCGGATACGGATATTTCCAAGCCGGAAACAACCTCATGATGATCGAACAATATCCATATGTTGTAATCATGTGAACATTTGAAATTGAATATATTTATTTGTTTTCAAAATAAAAACAACTACTCTTGCGAGTATTTTTTACTTTTATTTTTGTTTTGGTTTCGGCTTTTATGATATTGTTTCCGTCTTCTAGGATACCTATAGGTATCTATATCTGTTTTCGTTAATCATGGCGCCAAATGTTATTGGCCTATTTTTCCTATAGTTGATAGTCCAATACGTTTCTTTTATGATTACATAAATCTCTTAATGCCTCTTGGTCTTGAACGGTTAGGCTATCTTTTTTGGAGAATCGATTACCACATATTCGACACATAAAAATATTCCTAGCTTTATGATTTAAGATGAGCATTAAGTTCATAGTGACTTTCAAACCTATATGTACATTTGGGGCAGGGAAATTTCGACATGTTCTTCAACGCTAATGATGGATTTTTATAGGCATTTTATATGGATTTCATCGACGACGCATCCTGCCGATGTGGTTTTAACCATATGTCATCGTCTAATTGCCCTTCACCTTTTAAACATTAATGCATTCGACTGGACAATGTTAATACTGATTATTTGACACAATTCACCAGAGATTCAAAAATTAATTTAAAACAAATGTAAACAACAGATATATTATTATTTTCGTTTTTGTTTATTGTATCTAATTTATAAATTGTTGTTATATCCGTGAATTTGTTTGCTCAGGTGGAACCCAGAATTTTTTTCTTCATATTCAGTTAATGGAGGGGCCCGCGTCGCTAGTGCAAGCTATTGTTGTTAGCGCCCAGGGCTCATGGATTGGTTGATCCGCCTCTGTGTTGAATTAAAATGAATTAAGTGAATGAATGAAATGCCAATATGAAATTCGTATAAAAGAACAATTGGAAGAAAAACAATTAGCCATTTCAAACCAACTAGCCGGTCTTTACTTCCACAATGCATTTTCTGTCTCGTCTGTTTCGTTAAGTGGGTAAAGACTGTGCCAATCAATCTGTCAATAGTGTCCGTTTCCCAACATTGCTGCGAACTTATTACGATGACGATGCAATACATCGTAGTTTATTACATGTATGTTGACAAGGAAGTTTAAGATCAAACCGGAATTTAGGTTTTTTTTATTTTAAACCTTGAATTAATTGTCTTGGCAAAGTTTTATCTTCACATCAATTTGCGATAATGAAAAGGATTTTTAAAAATCGATTAATTTTTGATATAGAGAGAGATGGCTAATAATGATTCCACTTATAATCATCTTAAATCGATATCAAGCTATTATAATGATCTAATATCTAAGATATGATGGTCTTGTTCTTATAAAAACAACATTGTTCATTTGATGGGATTATATTTTTTTGCCATCGTCATTGCCATTGAAAAACAAAATGAAATTCATTCTTACATTGTTGATTTTGGGTTCTGTAGCCGTGAATGCTCGGCCATCTTCGATCGAAACGTTTCAACAATTCAAAGTTTGTATAATCCAAATAAATCATTTCATTTATACGATTCTTTATTTTTTCCCATTTTAGAGAGCATTCAATAAACAATATGAGAGCGTTGATCAAGAGGAAATTGCACGGCAAAATTTTCTTGATTCATTGAAATTTGTTCAAACACATGATAATGCTGCAATCAATTCATTCTCAGATTTGGTATGTACAAAATGAAAGTTAATTTCATACAAAAAATGATCGTGATTTATTTTTAGTCAACCGAGGAATTCAAAGCCAAATTGATGATGAGTGATGAAACTTTTGAACAAATTACAGCTGGTGTTATCGACGATGATGGTGTACGTGGCTGTGAAATTACACAGAAAAATGTTCCAGCCAGTCTTGATCTCCTGTCAATGGGTTATGTGACATCAGTCAAATCACAAGGTCCATGCGGTAGTTGCTGGGCTTTCTCCTGTATTGCTTCGGTTGAATCAGCATATCTAGCAACCAAAAATCAATCCTTAAATCTTTCGGTACAAAACCTTATGAATTGTGCATCTACTCATGGTTGCCATGGTGAAGCACCACCAACAGCATTTAAATATCTCCAAAAAACAGGTGTTGTAGACGCCAAAGTCTATCCATATTTTCCTAGTGTGAGTTCCATTTCTGGTTGAATAATATTTTATATTGAATAATTTACATTGTAGGAAGAGCCATGTCGTTAACGTTATTACGAACATTCAACACATTATCATATCAAAGATTTTTGTCACATATATCCGGTCAATGAAGGAAATTTGAAACAAATTTTGGCGCAAAACCATACTGCCATTTCGGTCATCATTGGCATTAAAGATCTTTCG
Source organism: Dermatophagoides farinae (assembly GCF_024713945.1). Classification (NCBI taxonomy): domain Eukaryota; kingdom Metazoa; phylum Arthropoda; class Arachnida; order Sarcoptiformes; family Pyroglyphidae; genus Dermatophagoides; species Dermatophagoides farinae. The sequence continues at coordinate 4,453,841 of NC_134678.1, forward strand.
GCTTTCCGTCATTATAAGTATGTTAATTTTATTATCCTTCCGTATTTATCATTATTAACCAAAACTATTTCATACAACAGCGGTAACTCCATAATGCGTGAAGATAATGGTAGTCAAGTCACTTATCATGCTGTGAACGTTGTCGGCTATGGTAGCGAAAACGGTGTCGATTATTGGAATGTTAAAAATAGTTGGGGACAATCGTGGGGACAGAAAGGTTTTTTCCGTATGGAAATGAACAAAGATTTGATGGGCATCGCTGATTGGGCCTATGTTGTAACCGTTTAATTATTACATTTATCATGAAGAAATTTGATTCGACAACACATAATTTTGACAAACACATTTTTTCAACCATCAAATTCGAGTCAAAATTTTCTCCAAAATTGAAATAATTTAAGAAAAGAAAGAATAAAATTGACAAAAAACTATTAATGAATTATTTATTGAATTTTGTGAATAAATTTGATAAGAATGGAATTTCTTAAATGGATATGATCACAATGTTGAATGAATGAAAATGCAAATCTTTTATACAGAATATTATATTATTATAAGCAATTTTTAAAATCAAGATTCAAATCATTATGAGATTGAGAAAAACAATCCAGGTTACGATATGCATATTTGTGATGATATAACGAAAGAAAAAATTAATTCAACAGTATATGCAAGGCTCAAATGTAAATGTTGACATTTTGCTCTTCATGGTTCTCATCGACATTGTGCTGATGATGGACATTTGTATAATGATCATCGGTTTGATCGATTTCTATCGGTGGAAATAATACTGGTCTCAATGATTCCGATTCATCAAGGTGTTGTTGATGTTCAGACTGAATCTCATCAACGTCTTTAGTTATTGATGGTTTTTTCACAGGGAGAGGTGGCGGTTCTTGTTTGATAACCGCTGCTGTTCCATTGTTTATTTTTATCATAGAGACATTTCGATTCATTTGATTGGTGTTATTAATCTGGCTCAATGAATTCTCCAAAATTTCGGTCATAGCCGGTATTGATGCAATCACTTGTTTTACCGCTATACTATTGGCACATTGATTACATCCAACGCATACGGCATCATGACAAATAATCGATTTTTGTTCCTCTTCTCGATTACCAGTTGTCATCATCACCATAGCTGTTTTACCATAATTGATATTCGTCGATAATGTAGGTTGTTCTATAGAAGATTGCGGTGAGCAAACAGTGTTTTGTCGAGATGTTGTACTTGTTAATGAAACCATGCGATGATTATTCGGTGTGGCAGGCTTCGATGTCCAATGTAATGGCTGTGCGCCCACACTTGCTGCATAGATTTCTTCTTTTGAGGTTAATTTGTCTTCTTGAGTATAATATGTAGCTCCATGTTTTCGATAAATGGCTATAACAACCAGTATTAGGGCTACTAAGCTGAGAATGATCAAGAATGCTAATATAAGGCCCACTTGTGGTTCGGATGCAGTGAGCCGTAATTGGACTTCTGGATTCGTACACCATTCTAGTTCATGATTTAAACCTGGTTCATGTAGATATCGGCCTTCCAATGATGATGGAATCGAACAACGAGCACAATGAATCAATCGATCAGGATCATCAGTTAATCTCGGGCAAACTTTCCAATATTCAGCCGGATCAGTATTCAGCCAATCAATGAATGGTAATATTTGGCAACGGTAACAAGAAAAAGGATTTCCATGTAGATATACTTGCGAAAGAAATCGCATATTTCGAAACATTAAAAATGTGCTTGGATCAATAAATGGTAGTTTATTGTTCGATACATCCAAAGTAGTTAACGCAATGGCCATTGGACTCAATAGACGACTATTCAGCTCGGTTAAACGATTGTTGGATATATTCAGAAACACTAACGATTCCAAAGAATCAAACGCAGATTCAGGCAGTGATTCATCTAGATTAATCTCGGTGGCAGATAAAAGTTTCAATCGCCGTAATGGCTGCAAAAGAGCAACAACGGAGGAAGGTGAATCAATTAAATATCGATTTCGATCTATGCATAGTTGTTCCAGAGAATTTGAAATCGGCTCCAGTAAACCAGCACTAAACGATGTTATTTTGTTATTGGAGATATCAAGTTTTTTAATTGCGTCTGCTTGACAGAACACACAATTCGTCAACGGGTTGATAAGATTTTTTGATAAATCCAAACTATTCAAATTGAGACCAGCGAATATTCGGTCTGGTAAAACAGTCAACGAATTACGATGAAGCAGGAGAACACGCAAATTCACGAGACCTTCAAATGAGGATCGATTCAAATGTTTCAGATGATTATCACTGAGATCCAAATATTCCAAATTTGTCAGTTCTAGATGTTAAGAAAAATGAATTAAATACCATTAATAACACAGATATAATAATTTATATATACCTCGGAATGTAAAACCATCAATTCTGACCAATTGACAACCATTCAAATTAAGAAGACGAAGATTAGGCAAGCCTCGAAGCTCATCCGACCGAATTTCAGACAGCGGATTCTCACTTAAATCGAGCTCTTCCAATGAATTTAACGAATGAAATATCAATGGTACTAGCTGATTAAGTTTATTTCTTGCTAATGACAATTTGATTAAACTTGATAATTTACCAAATGGAGCCGAGGGCAAGCCAGTGGATAGATTGTTATCGCTCAAGTCTAAAATTTCCAGTGAATCAAGACAGTAGAAATTACCTTGCACAACAGCATTAATATTATTATGGCTTAGATCAATAATTTTGATTGAAGATTGGCAAGGATTACAATGAAAAGGGCAAAATGTCATTTCACCGATTGCCGGCAATTTACTTCTGATTATTCGAATCTCTTCTAAATTGGTCATATTGGTAAATATACGGCCCAGAGTTAACGAATTGTATCGATTCTGTTTTGGTGTTATGTTGATCACCTGTTAATCAAGAAAAATTGATATTCAACTTTTGTTTGCATCAATAATAAACTCGGTATACCTGTGTCTCTTGATCCATTTTATCGATTGGTATGTTTTGCATTGATGCTGCACAGGTGACCGTTTTACGTTTTTGATCATCAACATCACAGACACATGGTGGCGATGGACAACGTTTGGGTAATAATGGTGAAAAAAATGGCGATACAGTATGTCTATCGGCGAATACCATTAATCGATTCTGGCTGCCACTACCAAAAGCAAAGATCATAACCAGGAGCAAGTTGATGATTACCGACATCATTGTCCTACATATGAAGGAAAAGAAAAAAAACTGGATCAATTTAGATTGATGATACAAAAGAAAAAATAACAAATATTCTTTGTTCATATTATTTATTAGATAATCAAAAAAAAAAACTAAGCCACCAAATACCATTTTTCCAATGTAATAAAATAGATCAGAATCATCAAAAAAGGTGTGGTTCGATCCAAGCCGAAAAAAAATCTTATCAAATCATTAATTCTATTGCCTGTGTATTGTGAACAAAATTGTATCTAATCAAAAAAAAAAAAAAAAAAAGTGCGTGTATTCATATGATCGACGAACAAAATTGTAGTTCAAATTCTTTTTATCCTCATTCATTCATTGGCCTCATTTTTTCATATTCATGTTCTGATTAAATTTATTTTTTTCCAGACATAATCACAACTTGATCCTATGAAAAGGAATCGATGTTTTTTACTTTTAAACACGCGGGGGATAGCGAGATAAACAATTACAATATTAATCATTAATAATATATGGAACATATTCTCATCACATTTTTTTTCATTGAAAAATAGAGTCAAGTATGTACTTGATGGATATTTTTTTCCGAGAAAAACTTAAAAATTGAAATCGATATTTTTTTTTTTTTTTTGGTTTTTAAGTATTGATTTAAGACTACATTGTGATCAAATTGTGTAGCTCGTGATCGCATTATATCGTATATTGTTGTATTACAGGAAAAATGGCAAAAATAATGATGTTATTTGCAATCTTTTTGGTCTTGTTTTCCGGTATAATTATAAACCTAATATTCATTCCAATCATAAATAATATTTTTTTCCATATCAATAGGAACAATGGCTGAATCATTATTCATTTATGATGATTATTCATGTGGTTCGTATGGACATGATGTCAATGAATTAATCGAACAATTTCAACTATTTAAAAAGAATGAACACAATCAAAATGAATCAATTGAAATTATTGGCCATTTTCTTAAAAAAATAAGAGAATATCGTGTCGAGGCGATTAAAGTGATGCTTGAAACCGATCGAAAATTATTGACACTCAATAATTCACAGATAATATTGAATATACAATATCAGAAAAAAAAGATTCGATGTGAAAACTTGAAACATTTATCCGAATTATTGACCATGCACTTATTGGCTTATAAACAAGGAATGTTTGATTTTGCCGAAGAAATCGACCCGGATGTTAATTTTGATCGTCAATTTAAGAATTTTTTAGACAGATCATCTGAAGTAATGAATATTAATGAATTTAGCGATATAGAAAAGAAATGGTCAAATAGTTCAGCGAAAAAACTATTGAAGAATGACATTGATGGCTTGATAACAGCGTTAGATGATTTGAGAGAAGATTTTTTGAAAAACATCATATTGCCAGAATTCGATGCTCAATCACGTTATGATTTGTATTTTTCTATTCAAGATCAAATTAATATCCGTTCAACATTAAAATTGTTTGGTACGATAAAAATGTTTATGAAAGAATTGTTGGATGATTTGAATCAACCAGATTTTGAAATTTGATATTAATAAACTGTATACGGTATTTTTTTTCATTATAAATAAATGGTATGTTTGTTTCTGGTTATTGATTATTGAGTGACTTGAACAAATAAATCTTGGATTACCAAACAATCATAATGATTAAGGCATTTCAATGTTCAAAGTTCAATACTACACTATTTATTTATTGATTTGTTATCGATCTGATGTAGTTAGAATTGAATTATGTCGAATGAATGAATGATTTTTAATGACAAGTCAAGTAGTGGTGTTTGAACAACAAGACAAATAACTTATCTATAAAGGAATTCGAATTGAGTAACATTGGAAACTTTTATCATGAATCTCTAATGTTCTTCTTTGATAAATAAAACAGGATTTGTAGTCTAAGTGTAATGAGATTTTAAATTTCATGACAAAGTTTTTTTTTGATTGAAATCAACTTGTGGATAAAATGGATCAACTTTTTTTTATTGTCATCATCATCTTCATAAGTTACTGGCATCAGAAAAGGGGAAAAAAATATCATTTGACAAAAAATATGTCATAACCGATCACGATGATGACATTTTTATGAAGTTTTTTTTCAACAGTATCAGTGTCAAGTATCCAATCCAATTCATTATCGAAAAAAAACTGGTTAACTGTGTAAATGAGAATACTTTTTCCTTTGTTGAAAAATAAGAATCTACTGCAAATATATGTAGTTTGGTTGATGTTCATTGTTATTGTCTCGTAGTATTTTTTTTTCATTATTATATCTAGATTTAACAAGGCGATAACATCAAAATCATCATAATAATTGTGTTCAAGCTAAAAATAAGCCACAACACAACCAATGGCTACAAATCGGCCAAGAAAAAAATTCATTCGATTTTCATACACATATACACACACACACACACACACGCACATGGGACATGTGTATGATTCATTATATTTTTAGAATAGAAAAAACCAGCAATGAATCCAAATATTAGTAAAAATGGGCATTTAAAAAAAATTTTGCCCTTCATAAGAAAATTCTCAACGAATCAATGAGACAAATTCTCAAATTCTCGGAATATAATACATACCTGGATTTTTTATTTTTTTTTCTAATGATTAAATTAATAAATTAATTATTCAATGAGAAGTGAATGATGTCGATGAGAAATTGTTCTTTAAATAAATGATGATGAATGAATGAAACTTCGCATTATTGATGATTGAATAATAATTTTCATTTGATTGAATAATACAATTTGATGGATGAATCAACGGATCCAGAATTATTTCATTTGGTTGAAACACTGTTGTTGTTCGTGTAATATACGTTTGTAACCTGAATGTCAATGATGATGATGATGATGATGAAGATTCGTTTTCACTATTTCTGTTGTTAAAGAAATGACTAACCACAAAGAGAGTTTTCACTCATATGAGAAAACCATTTCTCCCGCGCGCATAACTAAATAATTTTCATTTTTTTTTCTTGGTTCATGACATGACGGGTGTCAATACACACATACACGCATACACGCATTAGATGGCATAATATGAAAATTTTGAAATCGTGCAACAGCCATATGTGGATCCATGTGTCTGTCTGTTGTAGATTCGAGTACCACTACGATCGATCACTGTATATTTCAGAATATATGTAACATACATACATGAGAGTCAAGTATATTCGGTAAGTTTTATTTGTAACCCACCATCATCATATATTTTTGGTTCTATTTGTCGGTGTTTGTGTGTGTGTGTGTGGCAGCTGTTCCGAAACCAACAAACATCAAATGGTCAAAAAAAAACAACGATGAACCAAAGAAAAAAAGAACGTCTTGATTGTCGTGGTTTGATCGGATTTTTCATTCTGTTTGTTGTCGTGGTTGTTGTTGATGATGATGACAACATATTGTAGGCGTTTTTTTTTCATTGGCCATTGATGGACATGACTTGATTCAATTTGATTAATTAATTGTTAACATGGATATATTTCTGGGTGTTGTTTTATATAATACGTAATCTAACAAGAAAAAAAAATGATTTTATCGAAAAGTGTGTGAAAACCATATTTTCTAAATCTAGCCATCAATAAAAGCGGATTATCAATATAAATAATTGGTTACCCATTTTTGTTCGATTTTTGTAGAATCGTTTGGAAATTGTCCTTAGTAATCACCCGCTTGAGGATTATTGCCAACCACAGCTCACACACAAAATGGTACAAACGGGCCAGATCTGTCCTCATTTTATTTGCATCGGAAGAAAATTTAATTCATTCATTCAAAATTTTCTACAATACATGCACATATAATCACACTTCAAAGAATGAATACAATAGATTTTTTGATTATAAACTCAACAATTATTTTGGTCACATTTGTATTGTTCCATACATGAGGACCCTGTATAGCTAGGACTCGAATCTTCAATTCATTGTTGTCATATCCGGACTTTAGCACCCTACACCCCAAAATTACAAACACACACACACACACTGATATATGAACCCAGTCATGTGTTTGCGGACAAAAAAAGGCCACTCTATTGAATCTATTTTATTTCGTCTATAGTACCATAAAAAGTCAATTGTGTACCGGTGCTGTGTTGTTAATTTTTAGAAAAAAATCGTTTTCAATGATATCGAATTCATTAAAAATGTACGTTCTAAGTAATGGAAAAAACCTTGAAAATCTTTGATTTTTGTTTCTTGACTATATTTAATCATGAGATTCCCCATCGTCGTCGTCTTCGTCGTCGATGATGATGATGATTGATAATTTAATTTCAAATTCTGTATACCGGTGGTGTTAATGTGAGTTGCAAAAACCAATACGATAACATCAGTCCTAGCCACAACGCTGTGTATACTTACTATAACGAATTGCTTTTGTATATCAAATGTTTTGGTTTGATGAACAAAAAAAAAATTGAATGAACAATTTTTTCGGGTGTAAGGAAATGTGGTAAAAAAAATCCATACGGAAATTCACTTTATTGTTAGATTTTAGTTTCTAATCATGCGTTACCACCACCCGATGATGAGGAATTAATTATTCGAGTTTGCCTTAATTATCATCAACAACATTGATAGTGTGGAATCTAATACTTTATTTTGCAACCATAATCACTTCACTTTTATCGTGCAGTGAGAAAAGCAAAGTTGTTATCAGAACCAAAAAATTTTCTTTTAACTTAGGCGTTCGGTAGATTCTTTGATAAAAAAAATTGTTTGTTCGGGGTAAATACCCTAATGCTGGAAAAAAATCTAAACAGATGGCCATATCGTTTAAATTAAGACAAATGATGAAATTTTTTCAATATTAAACCAAATAGTGTTTATTTTTTTTTTTTTTTTTTTGAAATAAAATTTTCGATATCCTAATGGCCAAATGAAAAAGAAATTTTTTTTTTATTTTAACATAGGTTGCTGACCATTTGAAGAAACTATTATAAACGTCTTGAAACTAATTGAGCGGAAAAAACAGTTGTATCTGAATTGAATCTGACAATAAAAATTTATCACATATTTCCGGTCATACAAACACTTAATTTCAAGTTTACTTTTGATTCTGAACGAAAAAATGAATATCCTTAGTCATTTAGTAATCAGTGAATAGGAACTTTTTAGGAATGATATCAATGTGAATAGTAGAATCTTGTCGATCATCATCATTATATTCTATGAATTTTTCATTTCATATAATATTGATCATGTTAGTGGACACACACACAAAAAAAAAATTTTCTAATTTATAGATTTTGATAAAAGAAAGAATTCCAAGAATTTTTCTCCAATCATATTAATCAATTTCAGATTTCTTTTTCTGTTTCGAATAGTTAATGGTTAGACACAAGAATGTCTTGGAATCTGACTCGATCTTTTCTTTCGCTGGGCTTCATTTTGAAAAGAATAAGATAACTGATAAAATTTCGTTTCATTAAACAGGATTTCAATCTGAATGTATAAATTGCACTTTATCTCAATGCTTTTTAGATTTCACTAAAGAATAAATTTAATACTATTCTCATATTATATACATTGTGAAATGAAGCATGGAAATGTCACAAGAATTTTTTCTTCAAATTTATCCGAAAACAAAACTAACAACATAGATACAATGAATTTAAATGTTGACATTATCCATATATGGATGTTGTTTTCCTAATAATGATTTGATATGCAAAAGGATGATTATGATGATGATGATGATTCACAAGGATCCTCCTTTAGCATGTCGTTTATATATTATTCTGTAGTATAATCATCTTCATCGGTGTATCAGTCCCAAAGTGGATATTTTTATTTTTACATATATTCTTTTATTATTCTTCTTCAAACAAACACCCGGGAAAAATGGAATATTCTAATGTAAATGTTTTTTTTTATATTATTATTATTATCATTATGCTGAATGGTTAAGTTTTTAAATTTCATGAAAATGAATCATTGAAATCATCTTTTTGGAATCAAGTCATTAGTTTTTTTTTCTGAATTCAATCCATACAAAAAAAAGTAACAGTCTTCACAAATATATTCTTTTTATGGTTTGTTGTTTTTTTTTTTTTTTTTTTTTGGTTGCAAACATATTTTGAGGTTGTGTTTGATGAATCACCCTTTCTATATATTTGATATTTATCCATTTATTATTTTTTGTATAGAATTTATGTAATGTATATGATATGTACTATTTATTTGCGGAAAAGAAGTCGTGACCACATTTCCGGACAGTATAAATTTGATTTTAGGAAAATATTATCGAATTATTCTCACACAAAGAGATTTGATACAAAAGTCGAGTCATTCTAGCTTCAAGGCTTCTTCTTTGGGTTTTTTTTTTGGAGAGAGTTTTCTGAATGAATGTAAAAAATTATTTTTTTTTCTCATAATCGAGTATTTCTATGGCCTATAGAAAAGTGACTACTCTGGACTTTACAAGCAAAAAAAAAAAAAAAAAAAAAAAAAACGTGCAATAATAACAAACACAAACACCAATTCGGTTCAGTGGATTCGGTATGTCGAATGTGCAGAACCAGAATAGAAAAAAAAACCTAAATCGCATCATCAGTATGAGTCATACGAACCATGTCTAAACAAGTTGATGCGGACGAATAGATGCTACATTCATTCGAATCTAATGAAACCTTAGAGCAACATACACACACACACACACATCCACACAAGCGACAAGGGTCTGAATTTTCAATTTTTTTTTTGTTTTTTATTCTTTTTTTTTCATTTGCTCGAACTTATTCAGAGAAAAAAATTTCACGGCTGTTTAGTACAATTCAAAAAGTTTGGCCTCAGCGGAATCATTGAAATCATCATATAATGTATGGGCAGATTGTTAGTCACACATACAATACATTTGCTTCAAGCATCACGGCAGGATGTCCTCATCTTTCAGGAATTCAATATAGGAAAAAAAATCAAGACCATAAAAAAATATCATTTTTCTATTGTGGACACAATGATGATAATTAATGATTTTTATCATCATTATATGATGATTAAACCAAGATTAATCGACCATCATATATGCACACATACACACACACAAAAAAAAATTCTTATGCCCAAAAAAACCATAATTATTATTCTAATAGAATGATACGAATGAAAAAAAAATCATGTACATTTTTTCATTTTCATTTTATTATTATATAATAAAATTCAATTCAATTCAATTCAATTTGATCTGATCGATCCATCGATCTTTTTCAATAATATATTTTAGCCAAACATTTCAATGGTATCATTATTATTATTATTATTATTCGTTACACACACACACACACACACACATAAAAGAAAGACGATACAATTGTGGTACGGTATTTTGTTTTGTGTAGAATAATAAAAAACAGATGTGCCGCTTATAATAGAAAAGAAAAACACAAGAGATTTGGTCGACCAATCGACCAATAGATTTGACAAACATACAAACATTCGTCATCATCATCAACATCATGATCTAATGTGTGGATTCAAAAGATCCGGATATATTTTAGTAAGCTTTGCAAACATTAAAGCATTAATGCAATGCATTCGAAACCTAAAAATAAAAATATTTGTTCTTTTCTGGTTATCAGCGTTGTTATATTTAAACAAAAAAAAGAAAATATTCAAAGAAAAAAAATACGAATGATGAGTGCACGTGTTGTTGGTATAGTTTGGGGTCTCTGGTTTTTCTCTTTGAATGTGTAAATGATGAATATCTAAGCAACGTTATTTGAAAGATTTGATAAAGGCGATACGTGAGGAAATACCACCATCGTATTCCTAATAATTTTTTTTGTTGATGATGATAATATGATGTGATTGTCGCTTGAATCCAAAAAGATTGCTTGATGATGATGATGATGATGATGATTAACATCATCATCAAGCAATTCATGATTATCATTATACATATTCAAGCTCAGATTTTAATTAATTCCGATTCATACATATATTTGCACGTGCTATGATGTCTCACATAGGATTCTTTTGTTTTTGAGTTACAAAATTGGCTGCATGTGTGTGTAGTTGGTTATCATGTGTTCATTCTCCCATTTGAGAATTGAATTCTATGTGATTCATGAAATTCACATCTACCAATCTCATGCTGTGTGTATTTGTTTCAAAATAAAAAAAAAAAATAAAAAACACCAAATTCACATGTAACATTTGTGCTATAACAGATGATATGACATTTTTAAATTCTGTGGTTTTAGAAATTTGTCCCTTTTAGAAAAAATGAAAAAAAAATTCGCTTGTATGATTTTTCATTATTATGAACAAATGATAAATTGGTTTAGCTCAACAATTCTCATTTGAATTGGTTGAATTCATTCAAACGAATCAAAGTTCAATAGTGAAAAACGATCATCATCATAATTGTTAGTCATCATTTCAGATTCAGTAATTATCTAAATTGTTTGTTTTTGCATTGAGTTTAAACATGGAAATTAATTACCAACTCAATGGAATGTTTCTAATTAGAGACAAACATACAAACACACACACACACACACATGAACATTTGTTTTGATTACAACTGTAGTTTGTTTTTTCATTTGTTTGTAGATATAATCGAACAAACAAATGAAAAATTTGATGTTTAAATGTTGTTTGAGATATACAACGAATAATAAAAAAAAATCTTGGATCAGAAAAAAATCGAGTTCATTTTTGTGTGATCCAGTTTACTTCTTTTTATATTTTGATTGCTTACATCAAATCATTCATTCATCTGTTTATTCAACGACAAAAAAAAATTTTTTTTTTTTTTTTGAAAGACGAAAAGAAAAGTTTGTTTATTTTCTCTTTCTCTTATACAATAGTAACAGAAACAACAACAACAACAACAACCGAAACCACTCAAAATCTATGACAATTCAAATTTTAATTTCGAGTGATTCCGGATTTCTTTCTATACACTCATTGAAATAATAATAGTGTTTATTCTGTGCCACGAACAATAAGCACATTATATTTCAGTTTTTTTTTTTGATTTTTAATTTTTTTTTGTTCAAAAAGTTTTGAACACAAAAAAAATCAAAACAAAACAAATTCAAAACATCCAGACCTAAATTTAGTTTATATTATTTATTTATATGTGTGTGTCTTGTGTTTGTATGAGTGAATAATAAACCAGAAAAAAAAACAGTTCTTTGTTTGGGTCAGCAAAGTTACCGATTGACATATAACAGTAAAAATAGAAAATAAAGTTCTGCGGAATTTCATTCACAATGACACATGAATGTATAAAACTTGTTCATTATGATGACAGTTTTTTTTTCTCGGAAATGATCCTGAAACTTGTAATAGAATACATATGCACAGCAATACTTGTCATCGATTTAGTTTGATAAGAATTTGAATTCAAATATCCATACTGACAACAACCATACGAATGATGGACAGAAAAAGCTAAATGCCAATTCGACACAATTTCCTTTTTTTTTGAACGGATAGGCTGAATCGTTTGATCATGTCAATCAATAATAATAATAATTGTTAAGTAATTGGAAAAACACGTGCCCATTTTTTTTTCTTTTATTCAACAAATTATACTTGAAATTTTAATTTGACAAAACTGTTTTCGTTTGTAATAGGTTACGAAAACTCAAAAGCTTCTATATTTTGATGAGATTTAAATGTTTAAAATATTTCCCGATATAATGATCATTCAAAATGTTTTCGATTTCAATTTAAAAATAAATTTCTTTTCTACCATTTATGTAGAAAAAAAAACATTCAAGTGAAGGTGATTTAATCCTCTTTTTTTTCTATTTGATCGTAGGAGAAACCAAAACAAATCATGGTGAAAAACAAAATTCTAAAATTTTTTTACAACTTTACTGTACTATTAATATATACTATACTACTCATGATCGGTTTTTTTTCTTTTATTTGTCTCATGATGAAAAACATGATCAAATTGAATTTTTTTTCCTTTTCCGGAATCCTTCCCAGTTTAGCATGTGTATGATTCGTTGCAAAATTACACCTTTTCTCTATTATGCTGTACACACATTCATTCATGTTCATCGGAATTTAATTTTGAAATTGAATTGATTTCTTTTTTTTTAACAATGACAAAAACAAACTAAATGTGGTCACTATTCTCGGAATTCCGAAATATCAAACTTTGAAAAAAAAAGTTTTTTAGATAAAAATCAAAATCACAAACAATCGAAATCATTCAATTGGAACTATGGATAATTCAACAATAGAAATATTCCTTACAATCGTATAGAGTTGCTATTGGTGAATGAAATTCGATCAATATCGTAACGAATTCATACTATAGCCAGATGATCGGTTATTGGATTTTATTTTATTTTTTCTATTTGATTATTTCAAATACAATATCAACTGGCAAAGAAGATGACAACCACAAATGTCAAATTGAATAAGTTATTCGATTATATACAAAATATACCAAAAGTAATTTAATCTAACAAAAATTCTTGTTTCACTATTTATTTTGTATGTGGTCAAAGTGAATTGAGTATCAAATTTTCGTGATACAATGAACATCACCACTTGCATTGTATAGTCTTATAGAAAGATAGTTAATCATCATTGTTATATAATTCTCTGTCATTCAATACATACATGACATTGTAAATATTGTCTAGAAATAAAACAAACAAATTCTTATATATAATATAATGTTATAAAAATATTTGTCCTAGTTTTTCAATTCAATTCAATTTCTGGTTATTTCATCGATATTTTTTGTGTCATATTAGCAATGTAATATCGGTTATATCCAGATAAACAAGAGTAAACATACATAGCCAACACGCACATACAAAAAGATTATTGTATGTTTTTTTTCCCCATTCATTTTGTATAATGTGTGGGCGTATATTATATCATAGATGAATTTTTTTTTTAAATTGTTATACATTCTGATGAAATCGTTGAGGTTGAAAATTACCATCATTTTTCTAAATAAATAAAGGACTTGATTACTAGTAGAGTTTGGTCATTATTTCTTCGTATAAAATGAATGAATGAAGAAAAAAATCGCTGTTTTTAGCTCATATTCATTCCAACAATGAATTGAATAATTCCGACCACACCTTGATTTGTTGTTGTGTTGTATGGCTATGGTATTCTATTATTAACCAATCAACCAGAATCCAATCATTATTATTATTCTTTGGTTATTGACAATATATTGCATGAAACTATAAATTATGATTTGCTATTCATATCAATAGAAGTAAAAATTCCATTGATATGAAATTCAAATTCCATCAATTTAGACGCCATCTATCGATTCTTAAAAAAAGTTTATTTAATTTTTTTCTATAAATGTCAAAAAATTTTGGATTCCAATATTTTATTCATCGAATTTCATCCAAAAAAAGTTAATTTTCAAATGTTTAAAATACACGATAAAAAAAATACAGAATCCATTATTAAGAAATCAGAGTTTTTAGTTTTCTCTTGTTTCACGAAGACGACGAATAGCCGATCGAATGGCTGCAGCCGATGTTGTAGAAAATACATATGCACCACCAGCAACGGTCTTTTTACAGGCCTTACATTTCCAGATACCAACACATGTTCGTTTCATAGATTCCTGAAAACAATTGCAAGAAATATGAATGGTCAATTCAAAGTTTATTGCAGAAAATTCCAAACAACAAACCTTTCCACAAAATGTGCATGTATATTTAGAATGCTGAGTGATTTCCATCTTTTTTACCATTTTACGTAATGATGCACCATAACGAGTAGCATATTTGCCAACAACTCCAACCTTTTTGGTACGTTTCGACTTGAAAAAAAATAAAAGACAATTCCGAATTAGAGAATATTGTAATGATAATAATTATATTTAATAAATAAATATAGAATGAAAACAATCAGTCAATTAAACAAAATAATAACATGAAAAAAAAATTCGCACATACCATTTTTTATTGTGAATTTGATGAAAAATCAAAATTTAAAATGAAAATATACAAAAAAAAATTAGAAAATTGTCCAATTCACGGAGCAACAACGTGTGTGAGCACACGAAAAAAAAGGAAATACAATGAAAATTTTAGCGTGCATGCTCGTAAAAAGTGGTTTATTCATAAAGGCTGTTTCTGAGTTTGTAAATTTTAGTACAGTATAAAACCAAAAAGGGCAGTGCTTTAAGACATTATCACGTGATCTCGATTCAGGATACTAAAATCCTGTTGCGTATGGATTTGACACGCCCAGCCATGTCAATTCTCTGACACACACTCGCTATTAATATATATTTAGGCACGGATTATTTATAAATAGGAATAAATGACATATACGGCAATTAAATCTTCGCATGTTTTTACAGAATAAGGATCGTGGGATATTCGTGTTTCTGTGTGGGTGACACCTAATAAAGAAAGATCTTAGAAACTTGTACAAAATTTTTCAAGATTTTACACAATTTGTAATATGTGTCTGTGAGATTCAACCATTTTTTATAGATGATGGAAAATGACAGTGTAAAGTTATCATGCTATGAATGAATTAAATTAAGGAGGCTAAAAACATGTTCCAGACATGGTGTCATCAACAAACAAGTTCCGTCATGGTGATCCGAATACATTTTTTTCTCACGATTTTATTTTGTTTGGTTTACGACAATTGCCAACATGATGCGTAGCTTTGATTTTTTTCATTCAATCGTTTTGGTTCTTACATAGATTTGATTTGTAAAATTATTCACATGATAGTCATTTACTTTTTCATTCGAGGATATTCGAAACCAAAATGCCGAAAACAACGTATAGCCAAATGGTCAATAGTGAAATTGATGTTTGTGCCGATTGTAGCCAAATAAGTAAGTTTTTCTTTCTATAGACCATATCTTTATTTCTAAATAAAATCTCTATTTCTATTGGATTATTATAAACACACAGACCCCACTTGGGCTTCAATCAATCATGGCACTTTTTTATGTGATCAATGTGCCATCATACATCGTAGTCTTGGTAGTAAGTATCCAAGTAGAAATTGACCCATGATTTTATACTTTAATATTTCTCATCCTGATCCATTTCGAATAGGGATTATATCACAAATCAAGCCATTGAATTCAAACAATTGGAAATCAACTCAATTACAGATGGTATTTGACTTGTATCGTAGTGGTTCCAATTCCATTTGGGAACATACGCTTTTGGATCCACATGTATCATCTGGTAATCATCATCAAACGACTCACAATAAAGCTCATCTACGAAAGAAACCACATCCTAATGATTTATTGCATCCAAATAAAAGTGATTTTATTCGAGCTAAATATCAATCATTTGCCTTTGTGAACAAATCTCATGGTATCAAAGATGATGTTGAATCCGAAGCTGATATTAGTGAACAATTGCATTCGAGTGTACGGACACCGAATCTTAAAACAAGCCTAAGGCTTTTGATTGCTGGCGCTAATCCGTAAGTGTTGTAGATAAATGGATTGACCAAAAAAAAATAATTTTTATCGTAGGAATTACATACATTCAGAGAAATTTAATTCTCCACTTCATATGGCCGCAAGATCGGGCCAAATGTCTCAGATAGAATTATTGCTTGCTTATGGTGCCAATTCAATCATTGTTGATTCACGAAACAAATCGGCGATCGATTATGCACGTGATGCTGGCCATCATGACATTTTTCATCGATTAATTGAACATCAGTTTGATTTGACGGATACATTGACTCGTTTTATTTGTCAAGGTCGTCAACCTAATCATCGAAATGGTGAACATTTTCTCTTCGTAGATGTAAAGTCGGAATTGATCAATTATTTTGACAACACTATCGATGTTGGCAACGATAGTAATCAACTGCGAAATTCAACTGAAATGTTTCGCAATGAACTACATCAAAGCTTGCAATCATTAGGGCATAAGTTATTTCAAGAATTAACACGTGATGTCTACGATGAGCTTGATCGACGTGAAATAAATGCCTTTGTTACTGCAGCTTATTCCAATGAAAATGGAAAATTATCTATTCTACATCAACAATTGATTATACCATTTTTGCCTGTTTATCAGTATTTTTCCACCACTCGAAATCAAGGCAGACAAAAATTGGCCCTACTCAATACAAAAGAATTGACATTGTTGATTGTCGATGTTTTGAATGAAGTACGTCGCCGTGTTTACAATATACAATATGCATCAGGAAGTTTGAATAATAATAGAAATACGGATAAAGATGATCGTAACCGTAATCATGAAATTGAAAACAATGATTCAGAACCTCTTTATGATTCCGTACCATCAGAAGAGGATTATGATGATCTTAATTTTGATAGTGAATTGAACACCATTGTCAAAAATCGAAACATACAGAATCTAAATAGTATACCGGTAAAATCTTCGGATATAGCCATGAAACAAGATGTTTCCAATCCTATATCAACCAAGGAGTATAATGCCCTGAAAGAACAGGTTGTAAAATCTTCAGAATTGATTGAAGCCTTTCTCAACGAGAATAAAACAATGCGAATGGAACTTAATCATTTACAAACAAAATTGGATAAATTGACAGTTGAAAATGTTCAACTTAGACAATTTATACTTACACCATCATCATCATCTGCTAATCCTTCAATGAAGTCATCAATGATCATGAATGAACCAAAAAGTACATCAATGTTGATTGAAAGCACTGAAGATTTATTGAACAGTCATAATAATATTGTATCCTATCTACATAATCAGCAAACAACGAATCGTGTTAGGCCCCAATCAATGTCAACAATTACCAATGATTTTTCTTCACAATCGATGGCAATGATGACAATGTTGAATAAATCACCTGCATCATTAAATCATGCATCACCTTCGAGTTTATCGGTATCACCATCAAATTCTATGGCCAATTATAATAATCCTAATAATCAACGAAATTTATCACCTCATAATTATAATATGGCATTCAGCAGTAATAATAATAGCAATGATCCTACCGATCATCGTCTTCATCATTCATCATTTATAGATTCATCATCATCATTATCTAGTCAGTTACAACAAACATCGAATAATAGATCATCATCATCTCCTCATTCTCATCAACACCAACCAACCCCACCCAAACAACATCAGCCTGCGTCGCAGACAAATCAAACAAATTTGAATGAACAGCGACCATATTCAATTACGGCCGGAACCATTTTGGCTAATTCAAGTCTTTCGAAACCAAGTGCCTCAAAAACTACTTTGCCTACTAAAGATGAGGTTATTAGGAAAATTGAATTTATAACAAATGGAATCAAAGAATTGCTTATTAAAGCGAAAGAAGAAAAACATAATGAGTATGTTAATGCATTTTTACATAATTTTATTTTGAAAAATTTGTTACACAAATTTGTAGCTTGCTTGGCATAAAAAAAACTTGTTCTTTTTCGTTGTTCAGAATAATTTTGATTGACATTTCTAATTTTAGATTTCATCATTGTTCGGAACGAATATGTAATTATGTATCAGATATGATCAACTTATTCCCAGAGGTAAGCATTCATTCTTTCATAATGAAAAAAAATGCTACTAGTTCTTTGAACAGCTTCGCAACACAATGATTAATATAAAGAATAATTAGAGATTTCTCATAACGATAATGTTAATCAACTTTATTTTTGTTTTGTCCAAAGTCGATAGAGTCCTCTAATATGGATAATCTATTACAATTGAATCAGGCATTCATCGTATTACAAGGCAATGTGATTCATTTGAATGAATTGTGTCATTCATATGAAAATCGTCCTCCACCACGTTATCAACATAGCAATTCAACTCCTAATCACAAAGAAAATAATCGATATAATTACAATAAAGTTATCGATAAGGCAGCCGAAGTGGCATCATCGGTGAAATCGATCATTAACCTGTATAACATACAGACGGCGACGACAGCCACCGCCACCAATATTCAATAATTCAACATTTTAAATGATGGCTGAACTTTATATTTACAATTTAAAACATTTGTTATTGAATCTTTTTCATTTGATTTTAAAAACACTGAATTATTCACTCCAATTAATTCATCATTTTTTATTTTCTTCGAGAAAATATAATTATTTTGATCACTTTTTTCAAAAATAAAAATCTGTATTTTTCGAATCGCTCACAAAAATTATTCATTTGCTTATGATTGCTGCTGATCTTTGTCGTTATTTTTTGTTTGACTAGTCGTTCCATTATTAATGCTGCTATTATTATTATTATTATTAATATTCGGCATTGATGATTCTGTTTCAGGGTTTTTCATCTGTACATTGATCGATACATTAATCCTGTTCAACAAGTTGTGCAAAAATAAATTCATATTGTTGATGCCATTGTTAATATGATGAAGTGTTTTGACAGCTAATTCTGATGTTGCTGGCTAATTTTGAAGAAAAAAAAATTAGAGATTTGCAATTATAGGAATCTAATCCAGTGGCTT
The DNA here is from genome assembly GCF_024713945.1 of Dermatophagoides farinae. Classification (NCBI taxonomy): domain Eukaryota; kingdom Metazoa; phylum Arthropoda; class Arachnida; order Sarcoptiformes; family Pyroglyphidae; genus Dermatophagoides; species Dermatophagoides farinae. The sequence continues at coordinate 4,473,485 of NC_134678.1, forward strand.
ACCTCGCTTAAGATTTGATCAGCACGATTTTTTGCTCGTTCCAAACGATTATTCGTATTACGCAATAAACGGCTAAGGAATAGATCACGTCGTTCACGCGAAACTTGAAAGGCTGTCTCTAGAATTGTTTGAAGATGTCCAACTTTATCCACAATATCTTGTCGTAATTTTTGACCTTCAAGTTCATAATTGAGATTGGGTTGCTTATAAAATGGTCTCTCATCATTTAATTCCTGTGACGGTGGTGGTGGTGGTGGTGGAAGTTGATTATTGATGGCTCCAATAGCCGTTTCATTACCATCGATGCGTGATTCAGCAAATTGAATATCTTGCTGTTGTTCATTATCTACGATTGGTTCCGGTGGTTTAGGTTTTCTACTCTCAATACGATGAACAAAACGTTCACGAACTCTAGGAAACAATCGTCCTGCACTTGACCGTCGTTCACTCATCTATTATGTGTGCAATTTGACAAGCGATGATGGGTTTAGTATTTGGATTATAAAGATTAATCGAAACAAAATCATTATTACTGACTATAATTAATACTCACAAATTTTGTTAATCGAGGTCTTGAACGATTACGGCGATGTTCGATCAAATTTTGGAACGCTTGACTGGCTCGATTTACAATTTGTGATACTAGTTTGCCCCTAGCATCTGAACGTCTTTCAATAAATGAAGGCCGTTCAATTATACGAATTTGAGGTCTGAAACGAGGATGAGAAAAATAATGAACAATATGTGGATCATTTGTATATGAAATATATTCATTTGTATGTGAATAAGGATAATAATAGTGAAAACGAGATGGCTGAATATTATTAACAGTGTGTGATTCAGGAACATGATGATGTCCATATGAATACGCATATGGATAGGGTTTCAATCGATCACGATTCCTTCGAGAATTAAGATTATTATGATGGGTAGGACGTTTGGAAAAGGATTTGATTCTAGATATTCGAGGAGGAGAAAGAGAAGAAGTAGCAGGTGTCATGCGAAAGTGAGAGGAGGGAAAAGAATGATCAACATTTTTCACTAACAATAATTCACGATCGACCAATTCCATATTTGATTCAGATTTTTTATCTTCTGGATGCAGCTGCTGTTGTTTTTCTTTGTCATTTAATGATGATTTCGACAATGTTAGGGAATTATTATTATTATCATTAGTAGTATAATTGGAATCATAATTCGTTTCACCAGTAACATTAATGGCAGTGTCAATTTGTTTTTCCGCATCGATAATTATTGTCTGTTGAAAAATCAATGCCATACCCAATAATAGTAGCAGACAATAATAGCATGAAAATGACAATGAAGATGTTGGTACTGTGAAGACACTTGGAACTATGTTCTTAAGAATCGACATCTTTATTTCCAATGTGATAAGTGTTCGTGTCAAAACTTTGTTGACAACAATAACGATAGAAAGACAAGCAGAAATAATAACGGACAAATTAATTTCACTTTCACACACTCATTCACTTTTTTGTTATCGCATCATCACCAGAATAAAAGTCATTGCACTGGAAAAAAAATTGAAATTCGATTATTACAAAAATTCTTGAATCTCTTATATTACAATCTAGAATTTTATGGTGATGATATTAAAAAAAAAAGAAAAATGAGGAAAGAAAAAACTTATAATTATGTAGTCGGAAAAAAATCAACGAAAATTGAATGAAACCTTATTTGAACCTTTTTAAAAGTGATGATAGATAATGGTCAAACTAGAAAATAAGAACAAATTACATGGAACAATTTGTTTGATAATGACGATGAAAACCAGGTGACATTTACAAGGATAATAAACAGACTAAAAAAAATGCAAACAATTTTCATTTCCAATTGGTCCAAATGGTCGATCCGAAACGAAATCCCAGAAAAAGGCGAAAAAATTTAAGAAACCGAGGGAGAGAGAGAGAAAGAGAAAGGCACTATTTATTTGCACGGTTATTTTCTCTTTATCCATTTACTAATGTACCAATTTAGTTTTCTATTTTCACTTTCTCTCCGGTGACATTCGAACGGAAAATAAAAATAAAAATTTCCATTTGTAAATTTGATCAAACGAACTAAAAGGTATTCATTCATTTATTTAAACTTGTTTTTTGAATATCTTTCTTCATACACGAGACCATGTTTGTCCGATTTTATTTATTCGTTGTCCGAACATTGGATCAGACTCTAAAGAGTTTGAGAATTTTTTTTTTAATTTGAATGTTTTTTTGTTTCGAAAAAAAATCACTCATTTTTGAACCATTTTAATCACCGTACAATCTATGTTGACAAGATAGATCAACAACAACAACAAAGCTAGGCTATACAAGATTTTAAGTTATGATATTTAAAATTCAAAAAAAAAAAATAAATGGAGAAAAAACTGGACGCAAACAACATGGATGGATTAATCGATCCATCCAATCATTTATGTTATTTTTTTCAGTTGAAAATGGTGACTTTTTTTCTCATACTTGCTATTTTATTACAATTTTCTCCCGTTTTATTTTTTTTTCGATTAAAAACAAACACTGATTATGTAGTTGTTTTTTCCGTTGTTGTTTGTAGCTATCAATGAAATGGAATGGTCAGAAAAGAAAAAAATTTTCAATCAAACGTTATACATTTGTACACTAGGAAGTTATTTGAACCTGGCCATGTATCTTGCCGTTTGTTGTTGCTTGTCTACGACTTGAAGCCATTTCAATGAGAAAATGAATGAATAAATGATAAATTATTTTTTTCTTTCATATGCCATTTCGAACATACATTCAATGTCCAATGTCAATTATTATCGGCCCCGTGTAGCTACGTTCGGGCAATAAGTTGAACCACACTGTGGTGAACAAATGATGATGATGACAAGACATGATGATGAAGACGATGTTTATGATTGTGGAGAAAAAAAAATCAATTTCCTCTTTCATTACAAAAAAAAAGTAGATTAAACCTTTTCGAAATGAATCGAGTTCGAAATGAAAATTGTAAAAAAACAGGCCACTATAGACAATCAACTATAGCTATAGCCATCGATTGAATTTCGATCAAATTCGATCTCTTCATTCATTTATTGTATTCAGTTTTCTATTGGATTTTTTTTTAACAACTCGTTTATATTTTATATAACAAATTAATTATTGATATTTTGACATTAACAGATGATGTTGTTGATGGAAATCGGAAAAAGTAATCCAATAGAACAATTCGATTGAAGGAAAAAAGTTCAATTTGATTTGATTTGAATCAATATAAATACGAACATGATTCGATGATGATATAATTATAATATTACCTATCATCAACAAATCAATGCGTTGACATTGAAATAAAATTCAAATTAATGTTACAATCGATACAAAGTAAAATAAATTCAAATAGACATAGTCATCTTCTGAAACATTTTGAATGGAAAAAACAGAGCATGAAAAATTCAAAAAAAATAAGTCTGAGAGACGATTTGAAATAAAATGAATCGAATTCATAGCTTCATATTTCATTCATTCATTTCAACAATTCTGAATCATGGGTAATTAGTCATTGAATGTGTATTGTGTATTATATTTCATGAATAACAAGAATATTTATTGGGAACAAAAAAAACGCTAGAATAAACTAGAAAGAAAATCATAACTAGACAGTCAAAAAAAAAAACAAAGGACCTTATATTATTATAATCTATATATGATTTTCGTTTCTTAAGAAAAGACAATGACATGTTGAAGAGGTCACGTCAATCAGTAGTCATCGCCATTTCGATTTCCTACATAATGTTTTTTTTTATCATCGACTTTCAATTTTTTTGCATTTTATTTCTTCCGCAAACAATTCAACACAATAGCATCAACAATGATAATAATAATTGACATATAAAAACAAAAATGAAATTCTTGTCAGACGATTAGTCGTCAGAGAGAGTTATCGTCATAATAATGATGATGATGATCGTAATTAGAAACATGCAAACATGATTCTGTAGAAAAAAGGAAAGTAAGAAAAAACAATTGCCTGCTAACCGCCTATGGTGCATTCTATGGTGTATTCTATTTTCCACTATTTTTTTTAAAATAAAATGATGAGCATGAGCATAATACGCCCATATAATGATTTTTATTCGAAACTAAAAAGGTTTTTTTCCTTTTCGGTTAACAAGAACAAATGTGCGCACATGTTGAATAGTCGATTGCCGGTTTCGCGCCGGTTTGGTGCCCATGGTTTAGTTTTGGGTGGTTGTGGTGGTGGTGCTAGTACCCTTACGTCATCAATGGCCAATGGATTGTTGTTTCGGCACGCTGATATATTTCTATTTATTAGATATATTTGCCTATCTATACTATCTATAGATGAATAGACACATAAATAGAGATCGTTCTCGGAAAGAATTTTTAAACGAAACATAGCCAAAGTCAAAGCAAACCTATCACCAAATAGGCCACCACCATCATCAAACAGTCATTCATTCATTTAACTTTGTTCTGGATCCGATTCCGTATCTCAAAATTTTTTTTTTTGACAAATGTTAATTTTGTATGTGTGAATGTATGGTTAAAAAAAAGTTGTGATTACGTTTAAAAATTCGGACATCATTACATGTGAACAACCTATAAGATCGAAATTTAATTCTCACTTCATGACATGCAACCAACAACCAAAACCAGCAGCCATAAACCACAACGAACAATAAAAACAATGTTTTTTAAATGAATCTTTTATTCAAGCTCTACGGAGCAAAAAATCAAACCACCGTCACATTGAGATGGAATTGATGGAAACAATATCGATACTGGATAATTAAAGTAAGTTTGTGTCGAATTTTTTTTTGTCACGACAAATAAGAGAATGGAAAAAAATCGATTTTTATTTTGCCGTTCGAATTCTAATAAATGATTGCTCAAAATAATGATCGTGATCAAGCTGCTATCGAATAAAATCTGATTAATTTGAAAAAAAATATTCTGATAAAAGAACTAGAAGAAGAAATAGGCATTCAAACGAACCGAATATAGGAAAAGTGTGAGCGAGAGATAAAAAGAAAATAAAAGAAAAGGGTATTGGAAAATTGGCTAAGTTAATGAAAAAGATTGTTTTTTTTTTGCAATTTATCAATTTCGTCGTCAATGAATTCGAAAAAGAATAACCAGCTGGTGTTATATTAGAACAAGAATTGATTGAACGTGTGATGAATAGATTTTCATTTATTTAAATAATCCTCGGGTAGAAAAAAAAAGAAAATTAGAGCTTCGTACGAAATTCCGGAATGAAGAATAAATAAATTAGTGAATGGATGAGCAAAAAAAACAACAAAATGATGTACGGATGATCATCCTCAGCATCGAAGTTTGAATTCAATTTTTTTTCTGTCTATATCAAATGAAAATAATGTTTTTTTTTCACACATACGTCCAAAATGACACCGCTATCGGAAATTGTTTACTTTTTTTTTACTGGAATGCTACCATGTTGTAGTCGTTCGATTCTAAAAAAGCCAATTTATATCCCCCTTTTTCCCGTTCAAATAACTCTTCAAAGCCTGAATTTTAAATCTGAACAAATGAAACTTTTAATTCAATTTTTTCTGTTTTTATATTCGCACATTTATTATTATGGATGATATTCTCATCTAGTTCAATTCCATACACATTAAAAAACAATGGATAACGTGTGTTTGTTCAAACTATTCAAGTTGTTTCGCGTTTTTTATTTTCATTTGTTTTGAATCTGATTTCAATTCTCTGTCTATAAGTTTGCAACAAAAAACAAACTTGGCCCACATACACACACACACACACACACAACATACAATAAAAGCCAGTCACTGATTTTGAATTGAATTGAATCAAACATTGGTTTTGGTGATGAAAAAAAAATCCGTCTTTTGTTCTTTTTTAGTTGTTTTTGTCTGTGACGGCTATGCCAATAATATTTGTTCAAACTAAATTGAAACTTTACATTGGTCACAATAGTACATGTTTGTGTGCAAATAATAGGAACAAAATATCCGAATAGAATAGTTAATTTGCAATAATAAGCTATTGTTATGTTTCATAATAATGGCCATGGCCACCTATATGTACACACAGGTCAATGTCGATATCAAATAGAAACAGTGAAAAAAAAGGCAGCCATTGTTATGGAAATAGAAAAGAATTTTCTAGAATTTTTTATTTTTTTTTTGATACCATATGAACACCAGAAAAGATGATATTTGTAAAAATGGATAGCAAGCGAAAACTTCATACAAACAATATTATATATTGTTATAAAAAAAATAAATTAAAAACACTATGGTAATATGAGAATGGAAATAAAAATAAACCGATCGCAAAAAAAAATTTTGAATCAAATTTAAAACTTTCATGTTGAAAAAATTTGGAAAAATAATTTTCAGTTTAGAATCACAGCTGCAGAAAATGAGATTAATGATAGAATGTGAAAAGCGTTAAATTCTAATGAGAAATTCTATATCACTCATGAGGGAATGGTAATTAATTTTTGTTTCTCCTTCAATTCGTTTGAACAATGAATTGTCATTGAATCAGATGATGAGGATGATGATTATCAGTATTATATTCTATAATGGGTTCCAATCAAGTAAAACAAAACAAAACAAAAAAAAAAAACACCAAACAAATTTCTTTAGGGCAAATGTTCGATTTTTTTTTTGGTCTTCTCATAAAGAAATATGACAATGTGAAAATGTATGTGCCAAAACATCATCAAGATAACCTAATTTTATTTTTCCTTGAGCCTATGAAATAATTCATTTCGTTTTACACATTTTATTAATGAAATGAACATCAGTGAAATATTGTCTAATTTATATGTGTTTTTCAAGGACCACCATCATTATATTGTTTTCATTACATTTGGAATTTATATTCATAAATTATTTGAGCCATATGATGAAAATGTGTCCCATCAGAGAAGGAAGAGGGAAAAAAACGCACCCACATTTCGAAGTTCATTTATTTATTTATTTTTTTTAAACAATTTTCCTTTATTCAATAATCTTGAAGAGACTAATTAATTATAAATAGAGCAATCTTATTGATTGCGCTATCAGTTGCTTTTTATGTTTTTATTTGAATATGATAATCTTAGCGATTACATTGAACATGCAAGGATCGATTTTGATCAATAAACAAAATCATCATTATCAATTGATTGATTATTAATATTAACCATTATTTTTTTTCCAATTCCAAAACTAATTAGGAATTAAATTGCCTTCATCATCAATGATGATGATGATGATGATGATCCAAGCTATTATATGAACACACGCAATGCAATACAAAAACAAATACAAAAAAAAAACAGAACCAATAGAAAATATAATGTTTTCATTATTGCTAAATTCTATCAACAAATTGAATTGAGAATGAAAAACAAAAATACAACGTTTAGGTTCATTTCGTTTGGTTTGTCGTTTTGGTTTTTTTTTCGTTCTGTTATATCCTGAATAAATATTATTATTCATATTCATTAATGAAATTGATGGTTGAAAAGCGGTTATTTTGTAAAGTGAATCATGTTTACATACCTAAATTAAATTAAATTGATGATTAATAAATAATTGTCTTTTTTTCCAATTCTATTTCTATATATGTCTTCCAAGGAATCCATATCCATATACTTATTTATCTTTCGACATATTGAATTCAATATTAATATTATGTCATCATTCAAAACTACCATTCGATATATCGAATCGTTGGAAAAAAAAGTTGAATATACAAATTTGAATTGAAAATTTTTCAAACAATAATAAAAATCAACAGCAATAATCGATAATATAATCATTAGATTCGAAAGGGAATGAATGAATCGAATGAATCAGATATTCCATCATCATCAACACCACCATTACAAAGTGAAATGGATGCATTGCTTCTTGGTCGAATTAAGGTAGGTAGCAAAAAAAAAAAAAAACAAAACAAATATGTAATGCAAATATATGCCAATAATATAGACCAACAATATTAACTAAAAGTTCATGTCATTGTTTGAACGATGGTAAAAGCAAATATTTGACCATCTTGACAAAGTTTTTTTTCCTGTTCTTTGTCTTCAATGTTTCGTTTGCGTTTTGTGTTCTAAAATTCTTTTCAACACGAACATATAGACAAAACATATAGTTTCAATTACAATGATGATGATTTAGGAAAAAAAATGAAAATGTAATTTTTTTTCGTAAAATAAAAAAAAAACTCTAAAAAGAACAAATCTTACTGAAGCCCTGAAGCGTCATGATAGATTTTCTCTGTTATAATGATGATGGTACTTTTGAATTTTTGATGTTGATGAAGATGACGGCGAAAATGACATTTAGTTACATTTAGTTTTATATGTTGAGAAAAAAAATCATTGAACGGAATTAAAATTTTTTCGAACGATAATGGCATATATGAACAATATATAGGAAGAATAAATCCATCCGATAGGTAACTACCTCTAGCGACCCTGATCTCAACTAAATTCACAACTATGCAAGAAAATGAATGATATTGATCCTGAAATTAGATAGTTGACGGTTGTAAATTGGTTCTAACAATTTTTCATAAATAATATTCATTTATTAGTAGTTTTATCTAGCAGGTGTATGCAGGCTACAGATCGATAGTAGAAGTTTTAGAAAATTTATTCTACGAAAACTTAGTCAATCACAATTGAGTATTGGAAATAAAAACTTAATATATCGAGTATTGATTGAATACTATAAAAATGATTGTGAAACACTCAATACAAAGTATGAATTAGAATTATCTACTATACTATGACGCTAACGTTTGTGTGTAACTGCAACTTTTACACTCGCCAAGTGCTTGCACTGTGTACTAGCACTGTGTATTAACTTGGCATTTAATGCGGCGAAGCTGAGCCGGTCATTCCTACTTATTTTCAGTAAAAACATAACTATTTAGTATGAGCTACTCAGTGTGTGTGTGTGTGTGTGTGTGTGTCTGAACATATCGAACAGTGGGGAAAACTTTTGAATGCCTCTGAACAGTTCGTCCAGCTCAGAAGTAGAAGTCGCTTCCAAAGAAACGCATTCTGTGGTATGTAGCTTTGACAAAGCTTTTTTTCATTGTTCTAGCTCAGCACACTTTGCTGCAGATTTTGCATCCAATAGATGGTGCAGTCATTCAATAGAACATAGAAAGAGTTCGAATTCGAATTTTTCGAATTGATTATTGTGATAATGTGTCACACGTGATTTTCATTTTGTGTGCCTGTGTGAGTGTGTATTTGATGAAATCTTGCCTGAAGACTGCATTCATTGGAATGATTTTTTCTGTTTTTGTTCCCGTGATCTATGATTTACTCATCGTTTGGTAAGTTATTTCGATTATTTAACCTGATTACACCTAAAATACCTGATAACTTTTTTCATTTAAAATAAAGAAAATGGAGCATTTAAGATTCAATGTTGAGTGTCTTCATGCGATGAACCCACAAGGTTATCCTATAGGATCTATAGACACAAACTTGGATTAAACATTGGATCGATTATCATATTCATCCGCAATATTGAACCACAGAGTGGTTTGCTCAATGGCACGCGTTTATTTGTAAATAGACGCAGCATTGAAGCTCGAATATTGACAAGGAGACTATGATTCATTTTGCAGCAAAATGATCGAGATCTTAAGCTACCATTTAAATTGGTGCGTGGACGATTTCCTGTCGTATTGGCTTTTGCTCTGACAATTAATTAATGTTTTAAGGGAAATCTTTCGATAAAATAAGTGTGTACCTTCCTACACCAGTATTGCAACATGGAATGATTTATGTGGCTTTTTGCCGCTGCAAAAATCCTAATAATCTGAAGATTTTCGTTCAGGAAATTGAGGAAAAGATCAACAATGACCACAGTATCTATACCAAAAATATCATATTTCTTTAACTTATCAATTAGCAATATAATAATTATGCTGTTCGGTGTACACAACTTTTTCAACGGTATCAGGTGCAATGCACAAGTGATGGCTGACCCTGCGGTACCAAACCGAAGGCCGGAAGCAACACGCCGTGCATAGAAACCCACCGTCAGGCACGAAGCGTTAAAATTGACACCTTTGACTGGATGCCAAGTAGGGGGGGCGGCGCAGCCGTCCCCACCTGCGGGTATCCAGTTATATTGACCGTCAAGGAGTCAGCCCCGCAGGGCCAGACCAGGACAGGCGCGAAGCGCCTGTTCTCGGGCTGGTAGAATATATTATATTCATTGTTGTTTACGGCAAAATAAAACGGAACAAAAACTAATGCAGCTGCTGATATAATAATCGGCTGAATGAAAATGTATTCCATTCACTATTTCAACATTAATTCATTCAGATGAGTATTTTTAATCAGAATCTTGATTTGTTTCGGAATTTTGTCCATATTTTATTTTATTCGCATTCATGCATGCTAACCGTATTTTATATATGAGGGTATAATGAAAATGAAAATTTTTCATCCATTACACTGTGTACAGCCGAAAACAAACGATTTTTAGATTCAAGATTACATCCGTTAAGAAAACAAAAACAACCGAATATCATATGAAATTCATTCGCCAAAAATGATTCAAGTTCTTCATTCCACATTTTCTTTTATTTTGATTTCATTTTCAACATTGAATATTTTTCTTAATGTTTTTTTTTGTCTGTAAATTTAATAGTCTGTTGTTTGTTTGTATGGTCTTAAGACGAAAAACTGTTTTATCAATCAATCAATCGTCAAGCGTGAAAGAATGAATAGAAAAAGAAAGATTCTTAGTATACAATAAAATGTGTGTGCATGTGGTAATTTTTGTGAATTTATAAACGGCCACAGTGTTGGATTGCTTTCTTTTTGTCTCGGAATTTTCTATTCAGTATTTAGTGAGCACAATTCATTTTTTTTCGACCCGAATTCGAATTTGATGATCCACAGATTCAATTAGATCATCAATCCACATTCTAATGATTTTTCTTTCTACCATTTTTCTCGCATCAAACTCCATCAAGTTTCATTAAATCATGAAACTAGCTAAAAAAACTTTGGCGGGCTTTCTTGTCCAACATTTTTTTTTATGCATCTGCTTATCCAAATACAGACTCATTTCAATTTCATGCAATATGTGTTATGTGTGTTTGTATGTGGATGTTAAAATTCTTTTGATAATATACAACATACACACACACACATCACATTTCTTCAGATTCAATATGATGCCATACATTATCATCATCAACATCATCATATCACATGCGCTTGAAAGCACGAACAACCAACTAACCAAACATACAGAAACATCCAATTCTAATACGGATTCTGTTCAGAATTCTGGCATCTATCTTTCGATTCTGACTGGTTTGTTTGTTAGTTTGGTTGGTTGGTTGGTTTGCTGAATGACTGACTGACTGAATGAATGACTTGATGGCTGTTTTATTTTATTTTATTTTTTCATCTCATCACCATCATCAACATTCAATGTGTTCTTCATGTTGATTTCATGTTTATTCACCAAATTTATAGTTCCATGTTCTGTTTTTTTTCCACTTCGGCACTTGTATTTTTGTGTTCATTTATTCAGCTATTCTGGTCTTATGAACAGATTGGATTTTTTCTTTGAAGGGGTATTGATGTCTGATCCAGAAACATTGCAACAAACTTACAAAATCAACAAACAACGGTATTCACATGAAATTCCGAACAAAATAATATTATGATGAAAAAAATGTACATCATAGAATATCTGCATTCGTGAATCTAATTCATCATTGAATATATTTAAGATAGTAAAAAATAATTTTAAAAGAAAGAAGAAAAAATTTATCTGACAAAAAAAACTATCAACAGCAAGTTTTTTTTCATAAATAAAGATTTTTTTTCCTTGATCCATCTATAGGTATCTGTAAAATTACGAAACCAAATGAATTATTAAATAAATTGAATGAATTCATTAATATTCGATTGATGAGAAAAAAAAATTTCACATTGTTTTATTTGTCTATGTAAGAGTAGCAGGTGTGTATGTGTGTGTGTGTGATTTCAAATCAATCTTTTTTCAACTGTTCGAATTACATTCTCTATTCAATAATTCCATTTAGAATTTTTTCGAATAAAAAATTTAAATTTTAAATTTTTCATGTCATCATCATAATCATCAGCATCATCAGCATCAGCATTGTTATATAAACATTGAGTGTGTGTGTGTGTGTGTGTGTGACTGTGAAAGTGAGGAAATTTGTCTTCATAATTGCATGATGACAATGGTAAAAATGAAAAAAAAACAAATTCGATTAAGATTTTCACCAACAGTGACTACGACGACAATCGACGATTAGATGACAATGTAGAAAACAAGAAATAAAAATTGAGGACATGATGATGATGATAATAATTATTTATAATCACATCAGTTGTTAGATTATCACCATCATATCATCATCATCATCATCATCATCATAATGATTTAACATCATCGACGCAGATATTTGACCTGAATTGCGTTTTAAATCTTTTTTTTCAACTGATTTAAACGAATAAAGTGTTTCGCCGGTACTTGACACTAATTAATTGATCTGGTCGTCATATCAACTTTAATTTAGAATTTAAGATGTTCAATCTTATGACGATTTATATGGATATGAAAAACCAATTGAAATGAAATGTTTTTATTATATTTGTTTTAATTGATGGTTTATCTTTTTTTGTACTTTGAATCAAATCATTATTTAACTATAATATATCTGTTCACTATTTTTATTATTGGAATAATATTTTTATCAAATTGGGAAAAAAATTTGCATTTTAATTTTTTTATTAAGACAAACATCGTTTTCTTAATAAAATGATTGTTATTTAAAGTGTGTGTGTGTGTGTGTTTGAAATATTTTTTTTGTTTGTTTGTTTGCCAGTTTTCATCATTCATCAAGCAACAAGCTGTTTAAAATACTTTATTATTATCACGAATCAAATTATATTACATCGTGTTTTTTTTGTGGTTGTGAATTGTGTTGAATCGTTTTGTAATTGTTCACTAATCATCAATACAGCCATCTTATCATCGAATTGAATTGTATTTATGCGTGCCTTTTTCTTCTTTTTTTTCTCATCACAAGAGATCAAATATAATTTGTTTATTTTGTGTATGAAACATTTTATCTCTTCAATCACCTCGACAATCAATTTGAATCATTCCATTCAACTACAATAATAATAACAAAACCAACAACAATTATGACAAATACTGATGAACAACAAAATAATGTAATCACATTTTTTCCATTCTGAATTAAAACACTCTTTATTTGTGTTGAAAATCAGAAACATTTGCTTATGAATGAATTTCTAGATACAGATAAACAAACACATATTAATAGAGAATATTAGATAAATAGTGATTATTGTTGCACCACTGTCATCAAAGTTGATAGACTTTCAATATAATTTATGATCATCATAAACAAAAAAAAAATTCCATTCTTTCACAGTGATTCATTTTTATTTCATTTAGATAATGTTTGTATATATATATAAAGAATCAACAACATGAAGTATAATTTGAATGTATGATGAGGATTCTAACATTGACAATCAGCATTAATAATCTATATATTGTCCCACAATCATTATAAACTACATATATATAAATTGTCATGAGTTGGACATTGAATTTGTCCATTTACTGTCATGAACATGAATAGAAATTTTCGACCACTTTTCATTTTTATGGGAGGATGATGAGGATGGTGATGATCCATTTCTTTAATTGTAGATGAAGAATTTAGTTTTCCATTATACTATTGTTGCAATGATTGTCGAGATGATGATGATGATGATGGTGATGATGATGTTGAAATATGAAAATAAAAACCAATGTTTATCTGTCTGTTTTTGTTAATTTCATATTGACATTTGCAATTTGAAAATGAAGTATTTTGATGATAATAAATACAATGGAAAATATTATTATTCTGTATCATACACTTGAAATTGATGAGCAAACATCTGTTTCGGCTTCCGTTTGCAATAATATTCTAGATGTCATAAATTTCTGAAAAACATGTTTTTCAAAACATTTTTTTTTCAATATATTCGTTGCCATTTTTATCATTCACGATTATACGACAAAAAAAATAAAACAAAATCATCCATTAATCCAATGATTCCTTTTTTTTAATATATAAAAAAGAAAATCTTCAAATTATTGTCAATTCTGTTATCTATCTATCTTTGCTCTACTATACTCTCTCCATATTGTCATTGTTTCGTGATGTTGCATTAAATAATATAATTTGGCATTATATCATCATATCATTATTATTGTTTTTTTTGTTGCCTTGTTTTGAAAATCAAATCTTCTGCACTTTCAATTATCAATGTACGTGTGTGTGTGTGTAATGTGTGTAGTATGTATATGATGCAACCAAAATTAATTCTACACTCTGTTGTGTCAATCACTTTCATTTTATTTCACTTTATATTCACCGACCTACTATCATCATCATCATCATCATTATTATCATCTTCATTATTATCATCATAATCATTCAATTCAATATAAATTTGCACCATTCAGTCTATTCAATTTTCATGCCGATTTATATATTTGCTTATTAATCTTGCTCATAATGAATAAAAATCAATGATTCATCGCATTATATATAAACAGAGAAAATTCTACGTTATAACAAAATCATCATCATCATCATAATCACATATTCATAACGATGATGATAATGATAATCATAAAGAATATATATGCATATACCTATGGCTTCAAAGGCTTTTTTTTATTTGCTTCGTTTTTTTCTAATATGATTATATAACTAGAAATTTTACTTATAATAAAAAAAAGTGCTAAATAGACTCACCATTTATTCATCATTAATAAATCGTCATTTTTTTCGTATACATAATACATATTTCATTCTACCATATTGGAACAATGCATTCTGTATGACAACGAAAATTCAAAATAAAAACAAAATGTTGTTGATGATGACGAATGATGAACGAAGATTTTTAAAATGAGAATTTACCATTATTAAAATTAATATGGTTCAAACAGATTTTTTAAAACATACACATCAATACGCACACAAATTTGTAGATAAATTCCATCACCACCACCACCCACCAGTGTGTGGATGGATAACAATTCCATCGACACAATGACAGAGTTCGATGATGATAATGATAATGACACTGTCATTCCGGATGATTTTCGTGAAATGCATGTAAGTTGTTTCAGAACAAAATGCAAGAATCCTGCATGTATATATGATTAGGAATGTATATGGGTTGGATTATTTTATGTTTTTTTTTGGGAAAAAAAAGTTTAAAACAACATAATAAAAGATGGTGACAAAATACTAAATTATATCTGATGACTAATAATGGATGTTTTTATTTTTGTTTTTATAATTTTTTTAAATATTTCAATGAAAAAAATCCAAACAATGACATTGATATGAAATTACAACAAATCAATAAATCGTTTTCGTTAGATCCATGAAAATGACAGTTGTCTTTCTGAATTTTTTTTCTGATTAAAAATTAATTTTATCATATATTATTATTATGTCTATGATGTATAGGAGCTTTCAACGGTCGATGTCAAAACAAGCAACTGGAAAGGGACATTGATCTCTATACTAGTTATAATATTATTATCTTCAGCCATTATATTGGCTATTTATATAATCAATCCAGATATTCAATGTAAGAATAATAATCAATTTAAATTTATTAAAAGATCATAGAAAAATTAAATATCATATCATATTTCAATATAGATAAATTGATAAATGAAACCCGAGAAAAACTCAAACTAGATGAATTATTACATGGAAACTATACGGTACAGCCAACATTCAATGGTACTTGGATTAGTGATACAGAGATCACATTCATATCATCGGCCGGTGATTTTGTCCTATATGATGTTCGTGCCGATAAAACGGATACTATCATTTATGCTAGGATTATGGTAGGTATATTCAGCATATATAAAGATATTAAACGATGTAATACATAATCATGAACAAGAATTTAATGTTCAAATATATCAAATATATAAAGTGAATAGTGAATAGGAAAAAAAACAAGCTAGGGTCAACTAATAATAACTTTTGATAGTTGATTGATTATTAGGGTTAGATATATCTGATGTGTAATGATTAATGAAATTGCGTGAATTTTGATTCAATAATACACTAATGATCATAAATCATTATGATGATTATATATAGAAACAACATGAAGTTGATCGTGCCATATTGTCACCAAATCGTCAATATGTTCTATTTATCAGTCATATCAAAAATGTAAGTATCAATGTTATTTGCTTGAATTTTTCGACCGTGAATAATAATCTTTTTTTTTATCATTATTGTTTTATTCTTATTACATCATTATTATTTTTCACCATATAGATATTCCGCCATAGTACAGTGGCCCATTATAAAGCTTATCATCTATCAAATGATACGTAAGTATCGCTCTTGATGACAAAAATGTAAAATAAATGAAAGCATCTATCAAATTCCAACAAACTATTTTCTCTTGTTTTTTTTCTAAATTCAGTATTATAAATATAAGACCCCATGAAGCAAACATTGATGCTAGTTTACAGGCAGCCGAATGGGGCCGTAAAAATGCCCAATTGATTTTTGTATATGCTAACAATATTTATTATATGGCCGATCCAAGTGATAGTCAAACATATCGTATAAGTCATGATGATGATCGTTATATCTATAATGGAATACCCGATTGGATATATGAGGAAGAAATTCTGGCTTCGGGTACAGCATTCTGGTGGTCAAATGACGGCAGCCGTTTAGCATATATACGTTTTAATGATAGTCAGGTCGAAATACAAGAATATCCATGGTACGGTGATCAGGTTGATGTTGAATCACAATATCTTGGACCTATTAAAATTAAATATCCCAAGGTAAGAAAAAGTATTCATTCATTGTAATAATATTTATTTGAAAAAAAAACAAAATAAAAAACATTTTCAAGCACACACACACATTAAAATATAATGAAAATAAAAATAAAAAATGTAATATCTGCATGACTGCTTTTTACTTTTGTTAACATTGCACACGTTTCTTTTCTTTAGACAGCTTTTTGCGTGTGTGTGTGTGTGTGTGTTTTCAATTTTATTTCTTTTTTTTCAATCGGTTCTCAAATAAATGGCTTCATTAAATTTTCTATTTTATTATACATAAAAATCAGCCAGGATCAACAAATCCAACGATAACATTACATATGGTTGATCTGGAAAATTCTAGTTTTGATCCATATGAAGTTTTACCACCTATTGAATTAACAAAACAAAGGTTTGTAGAATGTGTTTGTTTGTACGTGTTGAAGTAAACAATCAATTCAAACATATTATTCTATTCTATTGCACAGCAACGATTATTATTTAACATCAGCCGCATGGGCTGATCGTGATTGTCTGATTGCCGTATGGATGACACGTGAACAAAATTATGCTTCTTACTCATGGTGTTCACCTTCATCATCCGAAATGGATCATAAATGGAAATGTAAAGAAGTAAGTTATAATAACAAATAATGCTAATTTACCCTTTTTTTAAATTAAAAAAAATTTAATTTTTATACCATTGTCCTGATAGAGTTTTCATAAACAACTCAACAATGGATGGATTGAAATTTCATCCATACATGTTGATCAATATGGTAAGAATTATTACATTTTACATGGTGATGAAAGTTCGGAACAATTTGTACAAATTATCAAAGTTAATATTAAGGTAATATAGAAATTTAATAAACATCATCATCTATAACAATTTTGTTGAAATCAATTTTTTCCATGAAAAAAAAGACCGGTGAAAAAAATTTCATTACATCTGGTAAACGTGATGTAACGAAAATATTAAAAATCATTCCAATTTATAATAACGATGGTAGTGAAAGCAATAAGATATATTATTTGGCAACCAGAACAAATAAACCTGGTGAACGACATGTATATAATGTTTTAGATAAAACTAAATGGATGTTTAATCGAAACAACAATGATGGTGATGTTGATGATACAAAGTGCATTACATGTGATCAAATCGAGCTTAATCAATGTCTATACAATCGTATTACATTCAGTAAAAATGGTACATATTATATACGGGAATGTCTTGGACCAAATATTCCTTATTCAACATTACATCTATTGAATGATGATGGTGGCAATAATAATTATACACGTGAATGGGAAATGAATGAAAAACTGAAAATGACATTGAGCCGAAAATTATTACCAACAATTGTTACGGAAATTATCAACAAAACTGATTATGGTAAGTTGATGAAGTGTCAGAATCACTTAATCAACGTATGACCATAATATTCATGTTATAGCATACAATATCATTATTCAATTAAGCTTTTTTTGTTTTGTTTTTTTTCGAGCTGACAATGATGACAAAAATTTTCATATTTTCATTTTCTTCTTTGCTTCTCAATATATATACACACATTATGATGGCTAATGTTTTGGTTTTGTCATCTGATTAACATAATTATATAGATAAGAATATTTTATAGTGATAAATTCTTTCGTCTATATCTATCTGGTGATAGCATAATATATGGCTATTGTTTTCGTTTCACGTTTGCTAAAGTTTTTTTTTTTTATTTAGAAATTGTTTGAATATGAATGTTGTATATTTTGTTGAACTTGATTGAAAGTTATTTCTCGGATCGATGCATTCGAATTCTAGAGATATTTTATTTTTTGCTTTAAAAAACTTTTCACTTGAAAGACATTTATCAGTCAGTTATATTATAAAACAGATGCTCATCTAATTTAATTATATTGACTATATATGGCCGTTTGTTTTTTTTTTCTTTTGTCAACAGTTTTGATTGTACAAATGTTTATGCCTCCATCATTTAAACCGGATAGTGTTGTAAAATATCCATTACTTATACAAGTATATGGTGGTCCAGGATCACAATATGTGAATGAAAATTTTAAAATGAATTTTGGTAAATATCTTGCCGGTAGTCGTGAAATTATCTATGCATACGTAGATGGGAGAGGTAGTGGATTTCAAGGTGAAACAATGAAACATCATCTATTCCATCGATTGGGTACAGTCGAAATGGATGATCAGATTATTGCTGCAAGGTTGGTGTTTGATTCTTTATGATAATTAAAATAATTAAATAATATAAAAATGATTAAATCGAATTCAACAGATATCTCCGAGATAAATATAATTTTATCAATCCTGATGCTATTGGTATTTGGGGCTGGAGCTATGGTATGTATTGATATATTTTGCGTTTTCAATTTCTCACCATGATTTAAAAATTTCTGCAAATCTGAATAACCACCAAAAAAAAGGTGGCTATGCTACAGCTAAAATATTAATCAAAGATCATCATGTTCGATACAGCAGTGTTTGCCTGTGGAATATCGGTAGCACCAGTCACATCATGGCTTCTATACGGTATGATTGTACAATGTGTGACGTCACAACACATGTTATGATTTTGAATATATTTCTTTAAAAAAAAATATTTTGGATACAGATTCTGCTTACACGGAACGTTATATGGGTTTACCAACAAATGAAACAATGAAAAGCTATCAAACATCGGCCGTTATGCATGATATAGATCTTATGCGTAATAAAAAATTTCTATTAATTCACGGAACAGCAGATGGTAAGTATCATTTAAAATGTAATTCGAGTATATAAGATAAAAACAATGTCGACAAACAATGAGAAACCGAAAACAAATCTCCTTGTTAATCCTATCATTTGTGAGTGTTGTCACAAATAAGGCCAAATAAAAAAAAAGAAAAAGATAATAACCATGGTAGTGAAAAAGACACCAAAAAAAATACGTCAACATTGTTATTCTTTTACGAAAATGGTTTCAAGTGTTCTTATACAAAATATTCTACCAACAACCAGACAAAAAGTTTTACCTGAAAAATTGAACGATAATTATGGTTGAAAAAAGAAGTTGTCATTTTCAAGTTTTCAAGTGTGACAAGTGTGTATATCTTTTTCATCACTTCGAATAAAGCTTGTTTGTATACTTGTGACTTATTTAGATGACGACATAGTTCCATAGTTGACTACTATAGTTCGTAAAGAAATGAAAAAAGTCAATATTTTTTTTTTTTTTTTTGCTAGTGAGAAATCTTTTTTTCATGATGTTATTTAACCCTTCAGGGTGTGCTCAGAACATCCGACCATGGGGTGAGAAAAGAAAAAAGGAATATATAAAATCAATACATTATTATATTTTATTATTATTAATTCTCTTTTGGTGTGTGTGTGTGTGTGTACAAAGTTCCTTTGTTGATATTTGATAGAAAAAAAATTTAAAATTTAAATTCCATTCTATAGAATAAAATAACAAGAATCAATCATCATGTGAAAACGTGTGAGAAAGATAGAGAGAGAGAACGAGAGAGAAAAAAAAGAGAAGGTTCAGATCACCCAAAAAACAAAAAAAAAATTCATAACGTTTTTAAATGTTGTTCATTCGTCTGGAAATTTACCCAAGCGTTCGTTTATATATGAAGATCGGAAGTTTTTTTTTTTTTGGTTCGGTTTTTTTCATCATTTCTTTAATTCCACTCATTCCTCCATCGGGAAAAAATGATTATGAATAATATGGAAATATGAAGAAAGCCAAGTTTGTGTGAAAAATAAATTTTTTTTTCATTTTAAAATAATATTTAACACATTGTAATACAAAGTAAATTTTTTTCCTGTTTATTTTCAAAATTTATTTATTAAAAATCAATTGTAGATAATGTACACATACAAAACTCAATGGTGCTAATCAAAGAATTGAATAAAGCCAATATAATGTTCAATACACAAATCTATCCGGATGAAAATCATGGACTACCCGGTGTTAGTGTACATCTTTATGAAACAATGGCCAATTTTTGGAATGAATGTTTCAAATCTGATTCATACGTTGAAGAGATTGGATTACGAAGACGACGTGTATCGAAATTTTAAACAATCAAAATACCACACACACATACACACACACACAATATATTTAAGTTCCAAAGTCATGTGCATAAATGTGGATATTTATGTGAATGTGTGTGGTAGGTGTTGAATGAAATATACAATATATATCCTTCCAAACATTTGTTATCACAATCATTATCATCATAATTTTTTATCATTATTTGTTGTCCAATATAAATGCATTTATTAAATTCGATTATATAATTACACACATTTAAGTGTCCAATCCATGTCCATGTTTTGATAAATGTTTTATGCTTTTTCATCATAATCAGCAGCACAACGAAATCCAAGATTACTTGCTGAAGTATCCTAGAAAAAAAGAAATTTATCATCATTATTATTATATTGTAAATACAAATATATCTTTCAATAAAAAAAAGATGAAATAAAGAACGAAAAATAAATAACTAACTGGTGTATTGAAACTTCTGGCAGCACAACGATAACGATAACAATATGAACGATGACACATGAATGATCCTCCTTTTTTCACTTTGTTTTCGGTGATTATTCCATTGGGAATGGAATGATTCGTCGTCCACCAATCATCATTCCATTCCCAAACATTACCAATTATATTTTTGAAGCCAAATCTATTTTGTTCAGGAAATTGATCGACTGGACAGGTCCAGCGAAAGCCATCATCACCTTGGTTTAAGTGTAAGAAATAGGAAACGATTATTTTGGTTTGTTTTTTTTTTATTTCTTATTGTTATTTGATTGTGTATAGTATACCTGTATTTTCGATTGGAAATTTCCCATGCCAAATATTCATATAATGTTCGCCTTTCGGGTTTTCTTTGTTTCCCCAAGGAAACAATCGACGTTTGAGACCGCCACGACAGGCGTATTCCCATTCGATTTCACGAGGTAAACGTTTACCAGCCCATCGGCAATATTCATTGGCATCATTCCATGATACATGCACTACTGGATGATTCATTCGTTCATTCAAGTCGGAATCGATTCCTTCCGGATGACGCCAATTTGCTCCATTGACTGGTAGCCACCATTGTGCCTGAGCAACGGCTTGAGTAATATTGGCCAAAACTTGTTCACTACACATTAGATCCAAAACAAATGATGTTCCAAAACGTTCAGCATCAGTCACAAATTTGGTCATTTGTATAAATTTTGCAAATTTTTCATTGCTAACTTCATATTTATCCAACCAAAAACTATTAACATGCATCAATCTTTCAGGCGATTCAGCATCCGCTAATATTATTGGATCATTGGTTCCCATGAAAAAATCACCCGATGGTAAAAGAATCATTTGCTGATGATCGATATCAAATGATGATGATAATCTAGAACTAACGCTATTACTGAGACAAATGTCTACATCATCTATAATTTTTGACTCTTGATTTCTATCGAATTGACTAGGACAAAACTTTAAACGATCATTATTGATACCACAGCTACAGCCATAAATGCTGATCGGATTTGGCCATAATAAGAATATCCATAACAATAGAAAATGTATGCTCTCAATAATCTGTGAAATTGAAATAGAATATGATAGAATTTATGAATTTTTCTTATGGAAATCAGTAGAATTATAGTAGGAAATATACGAATGAAATAAAATATTGAAATGAAACCGTATTTTTTTTCTCGAGATCATACGACAACGAAAAACGTCAAAATTCTTTATGGCTTCAGCTATTAGATTCTATTTAGAATCGACAAATGTATATAACTATCATTACAATAAAAAATTCAAATTTAATATGTCTATAGGAATTGTATTTATCCGTTATATTGGCTTCATACGTCATACCATATTTCAGCTAAGAAGAGATGGCTGTGGCAAAAAAAAAACAGTGCCAAAAAATGAATGCACTAGAAAGGAATTTGAAAAAAAACGAAAAACCAAGAGAATTCTTCATAAATGAGTGGATTGAAATGGCATTATCATTATTATTATTTTATATTCAACGAGCAACTCAACGAAAATAAAGGGAAAGTGAGATTGGAAAAAAAATTTGATATTCAATGTCCAGTAGTTATAGCAGTAACTGATTTTGGTTGTTATGTACGATATGGAATTACAATAACAAAAAAAAAGAAAATCTCAATAACCAAGGTAAATCCGTAGAAAAAAACAAAGCAGTATTATGTGGTTGCCATGTTGATTAATGAATTAAACTATGGTGGAATTTTTTTTTCTTTTTACTTTCTCAAAATAGAAACCATAACAAAATGACCAGCAAAAATTTTTAACATAATAATATATATATAAAAAACCAGAATAATCAGCAAAAAAAACAGATACAGAGATATTTTCATTTTCAAGTGGATTCTAATTTGTGTATAAAGGATTTGTGATTCGTAGGTCGAGCATCGAAATAAAGATTCATTGATAAATTCAATTGTAAAAAAAACAACAACAGCAACGACAACAACAAACATAAAATGGAAGAAGATTTCGAATTCGAAGACAAGGTAAGTTTATATCCTATGAGATGAATCAATTCATAGCTTATTTATCGATTCACAATCGTACATGATAAATTCCCATGTGTTGTTGTTGTTCTTGTTGTTCTCAGTTCGATAGATTGATTTTATTCATTTGGGAAAATGAACAAAAAAAAATTGCAATCCATTTATTCATTTCAATTTTGTTTGTTTCATTTGTAATTTGTCTAGTTTCATCAATTTCAAATGAAAAAAGTCTTGTTCTTTTTTTGATCAAAATCTTTTGTGTGATCGAATTTTTTTTCCTGTCATTTTAACTTTTCAACAAAGAGAAAAAGGCAAAAGACAAATTTTCTTTTATCACTTTTACAGAAACAAAACTTTTGGCATTTGACATGTCTTATCATTCCCTAATTCATTGTTGATTTCGTTTTTTTTCTTTTGGTTCAAACGATTGAATTAAAATTGAAATTTGAACGTAAATTTATCTGGTACTAGAAAAAAAAAGTTTGACATCAATTTTTTTTCATTCAACACCAATAATAATAACTGTCGATCAGATTAAATCGAATTTTCAATTTTTTTTTTGAGAAAAATTGTAAGAATTTTGTGAAAAGAAATTTTTTTCAAAGTTTTTTTTTATTAATTTTTCCGACTTATTTCTCACTTTTTCTGCTTTCGCCTTTTTGCAACTATTTTTAGCGTTATTCGAATGAATTTTCGTAAGTTCATCCCATACTAATACTGACTGTGTTTCGTGTCAAGATCGACTAGATTTAAGCTGTTGTGTTCAAATTGAATCCTTGATTTTCAATCATAATTAACATCAAGATTACACACATTACACAACTCATCAATGATGATGATAATGACCATGAACAAATATTTTTTTTATTATATAGGACAAGAATCGATTTTTTTTTCTTCACAGAAAAGCCATTCGAGTGAGTTACCCAGAATAGACAATTGTACAAACGTTCAATAATTTCGAGTAATAATGGCTTTCTTTCTATACTCTCTCATTCACAGTAGTCATCATTATCGTCGTTGTTGTTGTCGTCGATTTAATCTACACCCACAATTCCCCAAAAAGCTATACAAATGAAGTAGAGAGCATCATCATATATTTAATTTTTTTTTGTTCAGTCATAATATACGAGAGCTTTATATATCTAATATATAAATGAGATTGTTGTATAAGACGATTATTACTATGATAATAGTTGACGATCAATAATATCAATGAAGTTGTCTATAAATAATATGGCCGCAAGACTTTGGATTCTTTTTTTTCGTTTTCTTTTTATTCTTACAATCGACATCATCATCATCAATCGAACTCGACTCGATTCGATTCGATTTGTTTTGTGGCTTCACTGTAATCATCATTCAATTTAATTCTATACGATATAAAGGCCAATCTCTGGAGCAATGTATGTAGAGTTATTAAAGCTGTACTGTAGATTCTTTTTTTTTACCAGAAAAAAATGCAAGAATCAAAAATAAAAACGAGTGTGTGTGTGTGTGTGTGTATGTGTGTGCGTGTGAGAGAGAAACAGGAAAAGAAAGATCACAAAAGACAAATTATTGGACAAATAAATGAAAGGCACTAAAAAAAGGTGAATGACCAAAAGTCACGAAATTTTGTATACAAAAAACAAAAAGGATACGGAGACCACTGTGAAGAATAGATTAGGATCAAAAAAAAAAAAAAAAAAAAAAATGAAAAATTATGGAGGTGAAGCCAATGTTTCAGGGACAATGTTTTGTTGTTGATTTTAAACAAATAAGCACAACTTAAGAAAATCTTTAAAAAAATTCTTTTTTTTGCCTTTTTTTGAAACAATAAAAATAAACTTCCGAGTAGCAAGAACTCGAAGATGTAATTGATAATGAAAAACATTGGAAAAGTTTAGGCATTGCATCGGCTGTCATATCAGTAATCTGTACAATCATCATATTGGCCATATTAATTTTGACACCTTGTATGTGATTTTGGATGTTAATTTTATATACATTGAAAAAATTTTTCTAAAATATATATTGTCCTTTTTTTCAAATTAAAAATCAAATGACTAGCACGAAATACCGGTCAAAAACTTGAACCATACACTTTGGCGGAAGTATTGAGCAAAAAAATTATGCAAGCCCATCGTTTCAATGGAACATGGATTTCAGGTAAATGTATTTTTTGTTGTTTTTTTGTTTTCACATCACATTGATTATTTAAAAAAAATTTATTTTTTGTTTTGTTTTGATGAATAATTTATTGGCTATTCATAATGATGATTGAAATGGAATCCAAATCAAATGATACACATTCCAAAAAAAAAACAAAAACAAAAACGAAAAAAAGCCCATGAATTCATTTATTCATTGGACGACAAAAACATTATGCTATACGATTGTCAAAATGAACAAAGTAGACCAATAACAACGAAACTCAATACGGTAATTGTATAGTCATCAAACAATAACTCTATAGCACAAGACATTAATTCATTTCAATGCTGTCTTTTGTATGTTTGGCTTTATTTCAATTCACCAAATAAAGACAAACGATGAAATTGTTCATTTTGAAATATCTACATCACGACTTTATTTGTTGATTATCACGAAAAAATCAAATACAGCACAACGAGTAAGTCGATATATGAAATGAATATATATATACATTCAATTCAACATTAATCCATTTTATTGTTACTCTCTTTTACCGTTCAATGTTCAAAACAAATAAAATTAATAAAACAAAAAAATTTAGGAGAATTTAGAATGCGATCCATCAATGGATTATTATATCTATCGTTTAGATAATGAGTAAGTTTACCATTTTGTTTTTTTTTTGCAGCTAGTGCATTTTATTTATACCACAATACAAACGTTGACGATACATCTGATGAAATATAATTATACAAAATAAAAGATTTAGTGTAATGAATTAAAATTGAATCTTTATAATGATAACAACATGATCAACAACAACAAAAAGAAACAAAACTGAAAAGCTTAATGAAGAAAAAAAAAATAGAGAACATTACAAATATATTTGGACTATTACAATACAATGATATAGATAAATGATGAAGAAAAATGATTCTTGTCAAAAATGAGGTGAATGATAATATGCAAATATTGATAAATTGAAAATGAAACATTTTTGCTCTATTAACTAATGATAATGATTAGACAAAAATGGAAATTTTTTTACCATGTTTCATTTTATCATTCAGTTTTCTGAATCTTTTTTTTTCTATTTTTATAATAACAAACTATTATTTGCAATGTAAAATAAGCAATAACTATGAAAAAGAATCAGAAACATAGTATGTTGCAAAAAAAAAAAATATTCTTGCACGTTTGTAGGTGTGATAATAATGTAATTATATTCAAATTCAATCTCAATTTTTTATGCTGCATATGAAATAATAAATTGATATCATACGAAAATAAAAATCAGAATCTGTTTCACATTCAGCCACATGAATATATAACATGATGATATAATGATTATTGAAATGGCTGATTCAATCATCAATACATGTTCATGTATGGATGTAGTGAAATGATCATATATGATACATGTATTGATTATCAATTTGATTCAATTTGAAATCTATTAGGCTTTTTATTTATGAATAGAATTATATTTACAAACAGATGAACATTATAGTGATGAAAAAAAACGACAGTATAATTATAATTCAATTCAAAATACAATCACACAATCGAATCGTAGTTTTTTCTTCACGAAAAAGTACAACAAAAATGAACTAATGAATGAAAAAAAGAGGATAGAAAAATTTAAATTTACAAATAAAAAAAAAATTCAATTTCCATTCACTATAACGATCCAAACTGACGACCGGATACTATTCCCTAGCACTGGTTTCATTTCCAATTCCTATTTTTTTTTCTCTCACTATTTTTTTTTTCTTCACTTGGTACGTCCCACCATTAGAAACATGATCAATCTTCAAGAGGAATTCATTTCGAAATTGAAACTACTGACACAACAAAAAAATGATAATAACAATAAAAAAGATTCAAGATTGTCATCAAATTCTGTAACGGGAATGCATCACATTCCATCATCATCTTGTGTAATACAAAGCTCCCAATGGAACCCAATGGGGAATATTCTGGTATGTTCTTTATATTTCTTGTTCAGATTTTTCCCCATATATGGTAACTTTTGTTTGATTTGTTTGTTTCGAAATTTTCATTTAAAAAAATTCTTTGGTTCGATTTGAATTTAAAATTTTCTTCCATTTTTTTTATTGGAAATTCCAAATGATTGAAACATTTTTTTTGAGTTAGGATTGTATAAGGTTTTTTTGAGGAAAAGAAAAAACAAGACCTTAAGCATCTTAAAAGCTTTTTTGTCATGTTTTGAAATATTTATAGGATTTATATTTTGATGATGAATCAATTGATTGTGAAAAAAGCCAATAAGAATAGTTTCAGCTCTTTAAACTCTATATTGATGATTGGTACAATCAAGTGTTAACTAAGAACTGCTGAAAAGAATTCTTGCATGAGAAATACTTTTTGATATGATTCATATGGCATAAATAAAAGAATAAATAAAAATGAAAATAAACTGACCGCTTCCATTAGCTCGAATGGTGAAGGATTTCCGTCAATCAATCAATCAATCAATGGATAGATTCCCGATGGCCAATTCTTTAATGAGTTGTATTGAGTAATAATAATAACGAAGTTGAAATAAAGAAATCTGATGGAGAAAACACTGTTGTTTGGTGTTAAAATTAATCATTGAGACAATTCTCATTGAGACCAATAAAAATAATGGTCTTAAAGAAAAAAAAATAATGAAGATAAGCCTCATTAGAGACAATGGAATGATGAGCAATATATTGCTCATGTTTGTTTGTGTGTGCGATGATTCCGTTATCAACAATGTGATTAAAAAAATTAATTTCATTTTGTCATTTTAGCTCATCATGCATAATAATGACATCTATTGGCTGAATATGGAAGCATCAATTGCACCGTTACGTCGTATTACGATGGATGGTTCGATTTCCGATTCCATTTACAATGGAATAAATGATAATATTTATCGAGATTTTATATTTGAAAAACCAACATCATTATGGTGGTCGCCTTCTGCTAATAGACATTATCATCTATGTTATTTACAGGTGAACAATAGTCAAGTACCATTGTCAAATGTAGTCATTTATGATGACAATGATGGCTATTCCACAAACCATTACCGTTATTCTACTGTAAGTTTTTTTTCTGTAAAAAGAATCATTGAAATGGGCAGTTTTTCAAAATTTAACCAACTAGCTTAACAGTTCTATCGGTACGGCAAATCTATGGATTATTCGTATCAATGCACAAACAAATGAATACGAACAAGCTATACGAGTACAGCCTCCTGATCGACTTAATCAGTGGCCACATTATGTAGTACACGTGAATTGGCTTTCAAATGATCAATTGATCGTATTATGGTCATTACGTGATCAACGGCGAACGATTCTTGGTTCCTGTATTGAACGAAATAATTGGAAATGTGACGAGGTAATTTATTTTCATTCACTTTTTTACACAATTAATCTCACACAAAGAATTAATGATCATGTTGAAATCGAAAATCTGACGAATTTATTTCAATTAAGCTTGTCACATTAAGAAATTGGCTACGAATGAATCATGTGCCTAATAGTATAATGCCTGCATCAGCCAAACATTTGGATGAATCTTCATTAGCCACTGGAATCAATAGTGAATTATTGTTCTGTGGACAAACACCAGAGAATGGTGTGAAAACATTTTATCAGCTTTATTCATTCAATGTAAAAGTAAGTCGATAAGATTCAACGAAAAATTCGATGTGTCAATAATCATTTTTCGTTCAATAGACAAAAGTAATTAATTCCTATTTGAATGTGGCCGAACGTTATACCGAACAACGACAACATTATCAGATAATTGAACTACTTGGCTATAATAATCATTCAAAATCAGTGTTTTTTGTTGGACAATCATTGAATCAATCATCGAATGATGAAGGAGAAAAAGTGATTTCCGAACAAGATATGCGCATCAATTTATTCGTTTTTAATCTGGAACATAGCCTTGTACATTGCATTACCTGTCAATTGATTAAGTGTTATCAAGCTAAACATTTGAATAATCAATCTGTCTGTATTGATTTGGCCAATTCAGCTACAATTAACGAGAATGATGCTGATGAAGAATCATGTATTTTTCAACATGTTTACTTTAGTCCATCATCCGAATATGCAATTGTTAGCTGTTTGGTTGGAATTGTACCTAAAATTTATCTTGTAAAATTTGGTGATCAACCGGATCTTGTTGAAAGTGCGTATCGTATCATTTAAAATTATTGACTAATGAATTTTAATTTTTTATTCCATAGATATTATGCTATTTGATGATAATTCTGAATTAGAATCGCGCGTACAGTCAAAAATTATGCCCAATGTTGAGAATTTCATTTTTACTCGTGAGAATGATAATTTAATCAAATGTAAGTTTGAAGGTTCAGAATCTTTATAAAAAAAAAATAATTTTACTCCTAGATTTTCGAATCAAACTATTAACACCGCAAAATTTTGATCATGAAGAAATTGGCAAATATTCAATGCTGCTTGAAATGTATCCATCACGTCATCGTTATCATTATCTACCAAAAACAACTATAAATAGTCAAGGTACATTCCATAAACGTATCTATCCGGATTTAGAATGGGCCGTACATATGGTCACCGAACATGATTTTATTTATGCGTGGCTTGATGGGCAATTCTATCAAGATGGCAATCATTCATTACATGAATTATCATTCGAAGAATTATTGGTAGATTATTCAACCTTGATCGATTTTATTGTCACAAATATGACATTTGTCAATATCGCACAAACCTGTCTTATTGGCCATAATGTTGGCGGATATTTTGTATTAAATTCTTTATCGACAACATCGATCGAATGTGGGATTGCTATATCATCGTTCGTCGATTGGAATACAATCAGTAAGCGTAAAACAAATCTTATGAATGCAGTCATCGTATAAATTTTTTCTCTTAAATATCTATAGATAGTTTTTTGGCTGAACAATATATTGATGTGGATAAAGTACGATCAAATGATCTACAATATTTGCTCAAAATGACATTGAATTGGAAAATGCTCGAAAATAAAAATTTACTCATCATACATGGAACTTCAAACGGTACACATATTATATTATTTGTTTCACAACCAATCTTATAATCAACTTTTATTCATAGAAATGTTTCCAATCAGTCAATCAATGAGGCTGATGAAAAGTTTAACATTGGAAGAACAAAATCGTTACATTAAATTTCATCAGAATCCATCCCACGACGATATGGATGAAATGAATTGGACAAGTCATCATTTCATGGAATTATATGTTGATCATGGAAATTCATTCGACACGTTAATCGAACATTTTTATAGAAAGATCGAATTCTTTTTGTTCCAATGGATAATAGTTTAACTTGATAATAAAAAAAATCAATTTAAAAACTTGTGTGACAATTACAGCGAATTTTCCAATGTTTATGATGGCAAAGAATTCAATGATCAAGAATACGGAGATTGCCCGAAACAATCTTGTTCTCGAGTATGGCACCGGATGGAATATCGATTCGTTCACCATGATTAGCGATAATAATCACGGTTCCTAGAAAAAAGTAAAAACTTAAACACGGTACTCATAGAAAAAAAATTACCTTTTAGAACAACTCTAGATCCGAAAGTCACATCACCACTGACTGTCAAATGGATAAGTTCGACCATATCTGGTATACTAGCGAAACGGGATAAAAAGTCTCGTACTTTTGTAAAATGTGAATCACCAAGTTTGACCAAAGGCACGGATGGAAAAGAACGTAATGGATTCATAATCAATGCACCATCTTTCAACGAATATAGATTAGACATAACCAACATTAAATCCGAAGTTTTTTTCACAGGTAAAAATCGACTACGCGGCACATTTATACCGATAGCACCGCTAAAACTTTTCATTGCTGATCCAACTGCCGTTTCCAATTGAATTATGTCGATACCAGATTCCGAATGCTTATTATTGACAATGATATCCATATTCAACATTTTGTTCTCAACCAATCGTTTCAGTTCAGCCAAATTTATCCATAGATTATTCGTGTTGAAAATCTTGAATTTTTTCACGCTTTTGAATTCATCTACATGAGCTTTTGGAACTTGAGCAATTTCCAACAAACGTACATGACCTTCATATTGAATCAGTGTACCGCCCTTGACATCAGCATGCGTCTTATTTGTTACTTCCATAACATAGGTAGGCGGCGATGAAATGGATGGATTTAGTAAATAGTTCAATATGTTAAGATCAACTGTAGCGCCAAGATTGTCAATGTTCGATAAGAATACATATTTTCGACCTAATGAAAGGGAATAAAAGTTATTTTTTATTTGTAACAAATTCTTATTTAAATAACATACCAGCCTTAAGAAAATCACCGAGAAGGTCAGATTCAAAAAATGATTCATAAAAATCACCATGTCCAGGTGGATACCAATCTTCTGGATTTGAATGCACTGATGTGGAGATGGGCATTAGCGTCTCCTTATTGATGCGTGGATAACGACTTTGCATGAATGTAAAAATGGCCACACGAAAACCTGCATATTTGCGAAGCAATTTCAAGGTGCCATCATGAGTATTAAACGAATTCATCAAGACTAAAGGTACATCGGCATCATAGGTTTTGTTGAGTTTTTCAATTTGTTGGACGGTCAAATCCAAGAATGTTAAATCATTTCGAACTGGTATCACAGATTTCGGTCCCGTACAGCCCATGGATGTGCCTAGGCCACCATTCAATTTAACAACCACCAATTTATTCAGCATATCACGAATTAATTCGGAAGGAGGATCGGTTAATGTTTCATAACGACAAACTGCTTCATCAGGCAGTGGTTGAATCTTATCCCAAACGATTGCTTCATTTCCAACAATGAATTTTTCGAATAAATCTTTAAATCCACGAGCTTCTGTTTGAAATTGTTTTTTTTCATCGTCATTTTTACAGGTTAAATTCAGTTTATCCAATTCTGTGGCCAATTGATTTATGGCATCTTTTTTGGCAATCTCTTTGAATTCTGTAGTTGAACTAATTTTACGCTGATGGCGGCTAGTATTTTGATTGGAATTCATATCCAAAGTCATTGTTGGCTATGAAGGATAAAATTAAAAAAAAATTAATGTTATGTCAGGAATAATAGATAAATAATAATAAATAATGATTGAGTTCAAATTTCATTGTGTATATGGGGGCCTATATATCACCTTAGCATTCAATGAAATATAATTTTTAGCTGAACCGTTCATTTTTGATGAAAAAATTATATTAATATATCAATTATGATGAAGTTATAACTTATCGATGAATATAATATGGAAATTATGCTAACAAGAAAAATTAAAGGATTTCGAATATGAACAAATTCGATGCATTTGATCAGGATGGCTAGTTCTATTTAAATATTTTGTATGTATGATCTGACATGAGCTCATCAATTAATTGACATACAAATGGGGTTTTCAATTTATTTATTTTTTTTTTTTTTGATTATACTCAAATCCGATCAGATGATAATAATTATCCCATTATCACCAATAAATACATAGGGAAAAAAACTATTAATTGAATTGATCTATGGATCTTTTAGTATGAAAATAATCTTGTATGATAGATTTTATTGATATAAAAGAAAAAT
Organism: Dermatophagoides farinae; assembly: GCF_024713945.1. Classification (NCBI taxonomy): domain Eukaryota; kingdom Metazoa; phylum Arthropoda; class Arachnida; order Sarcoptiformes; family Pyroglyphidae; genus Dermatophagoides; species Dermatophagoides farinae. The sequence goes on from NC_134678.1 coordinate 4,506,742, forward strand.
CAGAAAAATATTCAATAATGTATTATGCGGTATTGGTTTCTTTTAAAATCTCGTTATGAATAAACACTTGACATTATTTAATCTAATCTAATAATACACAATTTGGTCACACCCAAACTTATCGTCAAAACGAAAAAATTGCATCAAGTCTTTTTGTTGTGTTATGTTGATTGTTGATTATCGAGAAAAAGAAGTTCAAAGTTAAACTTAATAAAGTACAAAAAAAAAACAAACTCATTCGTCATAGGATCAGTTTTTTTCACATTTAAAAAACATCAATTTACTAAATGAATGATTGAATCAAATAAATACATCGCGGCGAATAAACATTTGTTCATTATAACAAATAACAAAAATAATATTAATTTTCATCGATCAAAATAAAAATATAGATAGAAAATTGAGTTGATCAATGATTGACATGGCATAAAAAATAATCAGCTACTGATAAAGTTGTTGTATACAGTTATATAGTAGTAGGATTGATAAATGTACTCACGTTTTTTTTTGGTTTAACAACGGTACAAAAAACAAGAACAATTGTAAGAGATCAATTGATAGATATGTATAATAAGATATTAATGATCACTTATTTTGACCATATGAATGCATATATATTTTGTATAAGTTGGATGATGATAAGAATCAAGATAATATACTTGAAATGTTTTTCAAATTATTGCCAATTTATATTCAAATTAAAGAATGTAAAAGAAATGTTCAATGTGCTTGCATGAGCAACAATTTGTTGGAAAATGCCAGCATATACATTTACAGGAAATAAAAAGCCAAAAAGGTTACATTAAATAGTAGACAAATAAGATGACAACATTGTTTTATTTTAATTTCACCATCAATCTACCACTCACCAATATAATAATGAAAATTATAGTGTGATTTTTTTATCAATATGGCCATGATAGCAGTGGTAGCTGAAAAACATGTCATTCTAAACTTTACGACGAATATTGGCAGAAGAAATGAATTTACTAATTCAATTATGATCATGAATTGCATATGTTAATGTTTGGATAAATTCCAATTAAAAAAAAATTCGAACACATGTTTTTCTAAAAACTAGCGGCTAAAAATCACTAGCCGCTAGTTCAGCACGGTGGCCATAGTAAATACTGCCATCTTTCGCGTGACCAAACATTCATTGGTTGCTATGGTTTCGGCGCGATTCATCGTTTATAACTAAAAATTTATTTATAAACAAAAAAGAATTTTTTCAGTAGTATTTTTTTTAAAATAAATTAAATAAAAAAAATATGGACCGTATGCGTCTTAAAGATAGATTAAATACTTCATCAACAGTGGATTCATCATCAATGATATCAAATGGTAATTCATTAGAAGTTTCAAAATTGCCAACTAATTCTCTAATGAATGATATTGATCGTTTAGTATCAAATTCAAAAAGAAAACACCATTTTAAAGAAAAATATCAAATCAAATGTCATCTTAGTGCAGGAGCTCATGGCATTGTCCTATGGGCAATCGATCGTCATCATTCAAATCATGAAAACTCTGATGAGATATCTAGTGCTTGTTCGCCAGAATCACCACTCATAAAATGCTCTAAAAACGATTATTACAATTTCAGTCATGATTTTCATGAAAATTCAAATGAATTACAAAAAATTAGAAATTATGCAATCAAACGAATTTTCATTCGCAATCGTATCATTCCAGTGAAATTGATTCGTGAGATTAAATCCTTACAATTTTTGAAAGGTCATCCAAATGTCATTGAAATACTTGATGTCTGTCCATCAGGCTCTACCATTAATCTGGTCTTTCCATTATTGCCTACAAATTTGACCACTCTAATCTATAGCCCAAAAGTAAACAGAATTTCTCAAGATTTATCTTTGTTAACATCCGAATTTTCCATTCGTTTTTATTTTCGTATGCTCATTAATGGTTTAGATCATCTCCATCGAAATGGCATAATTCATAGAGATTTAAAACCCTCTAACATTTTGATCGACTGGAATGGCCAATTGAAATTAGCCGATTTCGGCCAAGCACGTGCCATTGACTTTATCAAAGAAGATAGCGATCAAGAATTTTCGAATGATGTTTGTACCAGATGGTATCGTGCTCCCGAATTATTGTGGGGTTCTACTCATTATGGCTCTGAAGTCGACCTCTGGTCCTCAGGTTGCATTCTTGCCGAAATGATTCAAAAATATCCATTATTTCATGGAGAAACTGATATAGAACAATTGAGCTTGATAGTGCGGTCTTTGGGAAATCCGGAATCCGGAGAATGGACAAAAAATCTACCAGATTTTACTAAAATTCAATTTGTTCAAGTGGACTCATTCGATACGGTTGTAGAAACTGAATTACCTGGATGGTTGGAGAAATTTTCTGAAAAAAATGGTATCGAATTATATGGATCGGATTCAAGGTTGACACTAGACCTGATTTCCAAAATCATCAGATATGGTGAACGTTGTACAACTAATGACTTATTACAACATGAATATTTTCATTCTCATGATTTTACAAAGGAACAAGAATATGATACTGAAGAAAAATTTCTTATTAAACCCAAGTTCATAGAACATTTATCGGGACCTCCACCAGATATCAAAAAATAATCAAACTAACAAAACTATTGAAAAATGTTTTTTAATCATGTGGCTATTATTGTTGAAAATGAACCAAGTTAAACCAATCACGTGCAATTTGTGTATTAAATTTTTGAACTTGTTCCTTGTAAAATTTTGTCATTTTTATCTGATCATATTTGGGACGAAGCCGATAATCGTGTTGTAGACAAGTAGCAATGAAATTCTTGAAATTTTTTGAATACTTTTCTTTTGTTGTCGATAAAGTTGGAACATCTTTCGGATTCATGATTTTTGTTATGATCTCAAATGCAACTGTCCATTGTCCATAAGGATGATGACCAAGCGCCATTTCCAATAAAGTCATTCCTAAACTCCAGACATCTACACGGCAATCATATTTGAAATTTATTCCAGAATCAGTCGGTGGTTGAATTCTTTCCGGTGCTTGATAAGCAAGTGAACCCATTGTTCGTGATGAAGTCATTGAATCAATCAAACATCCGGAAATACCAAAATCACATAACTTGATTTTACCTTGGTGATTGATTAGAATGTTCGATGGTTTGATATCACGATGAATCATTTGATGAGTTTGTTTCAAATATATCAAAGCGTCAATAATTGATACTGTAACAGAACCGATAATAGATTCTGGTATAATCTGTGGAGAATTGCCGCTTTGGTACATCAGACGATCAAAACAACAATCCATCAATTCCATACAAAGCCATAGTTCGGAATCATAATTCATTAAAATATAACCAAAAAATTTGACAATGTTTTCATGTTGACTTTTGGATAACAACTCTAACTCATTCAAAACATGTTTTCGACTATCATCGTCTAGGCCATTTTCCATATTAAAGTCGAGACGATATTTCATTCGTTTCACCGCGATATGAGAACCGGATTGAAGATGCAAAAAACGCTGAACATAACCAAAATTTCCTGAACCTAAGTCACCAATCTTGCGAAAATCATTTGAAGTTAAATTTGAATATTGGTAGCCATTAATGCAGAATGATGATGAATTACAACGATTAGCTTTTTCGCTGTTGATAAAATCGGAAAGTTTAGATCGAGATGATCTTTTTTCATTGATATGAGACCATGAATTGCCTAATAAATAAACACGGTTAATAAAAACTAAAAATTCAGAGAAAATCTTACCGAAAGAAGGAGCGCCCTTCCTGACCAAATCTGCATAGATTATGTCTCTTGAAGGCTTGCAGTGGGAATGTGGTCCTGAAAAACTTAACGATAAATTTGCATTCACTTTTCGAGCAAGTCGATTTTGTCGTCTTTGTTGAGCATCAACTGAGTAGCATCTTCGATTCAACGATTGTACATTAGTTTCAGAATCTTCGGATTTAAAATCAAGTATCTCGAATTTCAAAGATTCGTCTGAGAATGATGAAAAATTCACATCTAATCCATCAATGATTTCATGTTTTTTGTAACAGATACCTCGAACCTTATTTTCATTTGAAGGTGTGGAATTTGGATCAAATTCTTGATCACCAAAATATCTTGTTCTAACTTTGCGAAAAAAATTACAAATTGTCATAGTGCTGATTGTTGCAAGTTGCTTTGAGTTTGTTTAAACGAAATATTTGGTTCAGCTTCCAAGTTGACAATGTTTGAATAATCACACCAATGTACGCTTGGCACAACATAACACAAAAATAAAAAATTGAAAATAGTTACAACTGACCTATCAAATCCGAACTTGGTTTTGCGAGATCTTAAATACAATTCTTCTAGGTGTGCTCATGTTGATGAATAGTTGTCGTTACCGAGTGACCCTGTAACGTCAATCATGTGGCCTATCATTCGCTCGACTGGACCTCCCATTCGTTTTGTTATCATTTAGTACCTGTTAGGCTCAAATTAAACTTTTTCATTAAGGTTGAAGCACTAACAAAAATAAAATAGAAAAAAAATCTAACATTGGCTAGTATGAAATGAAAATTCAAATTTCATTGAACGTCCTTTATGTACGAATTGAACAAAAAAAAATTTTCGAGTGAAATGTGTGATTCAATTTGGGTTTAATATTTTTTTATTTTGATTATGTAAAAACTATTTTTCAACTTAAAATTCTCAAAAATTAATCATGGCAGAATTGACAAAATCATTAGCATCGACTAGAGAACGTCGATCCAATGCCGGTTCTAATATGTCTAGATTGCTAGACAAAGAAGAAGAGGATGAATTTTATAAAACTCAATATGGTGGTTTCGATGAGGTATGATTCTGTATTTTGCTAATTTTTTTTTATATTAATTTTGACTGTTTTCAGATTGAGAATGACAATGATTTCTCTGCCTCTGATTCTTCAGATTCTGAAAATGTCATCGATTCTGATTTTGATATCGATGAAAATGTCGATCCAATCGTCGATGAAGATGAAGGTGAAAAAATGATCCAACAAGAAGAAAAACGGGAACGCCGAGCTGCAACAAAACGTAAATCATTTTATCGCGAACCTTGTATTAAAAAACCAACTGCGGCAATGAAATCACCATCATCTGTTGTTCGTCGTACTCCTCGAACTTCACTCATCAGTACTGTGCCTGTATCACGAAATACAACACTTCGTTCTGATGATGCACAATCGCTTTATAAAAATCTTCGCGAATCTACAAAGAAATCATCAAGAGAAACGAAAGAAAACCTTGAAGATGAACGACGTCGAAAATTAAAATCCAAGTATAAACGAAAACAACCATATCGACAGCCCACACAAGAGGAACGTTTACGTGAAGCTAAAAGAACGGAAATCGAAAATATGCGTTCCCTGGAAGCTTATAAAAATATGGAAATAGAAAAATCGAAACGTAATAAGACAAGTAAAAAGTTACCCAATGTTCCAATGATTCGTTATCAGTCGTATCGTGAAAACTCAAAAGATTCAGATCCATGCTATAGAACAATCATCTCATTTCCTAATGAAGAAATTTTCGATAATTACTTTGGAAGATATAATCAAACATCTCATAAGTCCGAAATCAATCAACAACCTCGAAAACGTCCTATTTCAGTTCTTTCTGGTCTCCCTATTCGTTACAAAGATCCTTTAACCAGATTTCCTTTTGCTAAAGCCAAAGAATTTAGTGTTATTCGCGATTCCTATGTCCGTTATTTGGAACAATCTACATTGCGAGATGATGTAACAATAAAAAAGTTTACAGACTCTTATCAATTATCGCCTGTATTGGAGTTAAAATTGGACCAAACAAATCAAACATCCAAATTAGTTATTACCGGCAATTCTAATCAATCTCAAGGGGTGACAAATCCGATCAAAGCATCCGCAGCTGTCACCACAATGGCCACAATTCATTCTACAAATGAAACGATTCGAGATGTTTGTAAATATCGAACATTGAAACCGAAAATTCCCATGTCTATTACTTCCATTTCATCCAATACTAATAGCCCTGTTTCCTGGTTGGTGATAACAACCAATAATAATAAGCCACAAGTTCAACAGGTTTCAGCTTCATCAACTAACAGCTCTCAAACTAGTAATAATACACAATGAATTTGTAATGACAAACATAAAATTTAATCATTTTTTAAAGAATAAAAGTATATGAATGAATAAATAAATTGAGTTTTACCCACGTCTATGAATAGATCTCCAAAATGTGTGAATTGATTTTTCGCGCTAGTTTCTTTCATGTGACTTGAATGATATTTTAATTTGTTGAATCTATCTTGATTCAAAATGTCTTCGTCGAATTATCGTAATCAATTGTTGAGAAAATTTCAAATGAATGGCCTTAATGTTCGTCAAGATGCCTTAAATATTTTTGAATCTGAATTCAAACATGGACAACCACCATATGAATCAATCGATGATTTTATCACTGTTCTTATAGATAAAATGTTGACCCAAATGACTTGCGAAGATTATATTATCAATTCAGAAATGGCACAAAAAGCAATAGAAATTTTGCGTGATTCCCGACAAACACAACAGCCAAATCAACAAAACCAGAATCAAATTGTTATTAGAAATACAATCGATTTGGAACAAAGTTTGGAATCAAATTTTAAGTTCCACTATCAACAATTAGTCAAACAACTGAAAAAACTTTCTGTATTTGAATCGGGACAATTTCGTTTGATGACAATCGATGAGCTAAATACATATGAATCGAATATTGAAATTAAATGCATTGTATTCGCCATGATTCGTCATGATCCGTCCAGAATAATGCAATTTTTGTTAGAAGACCCAACTGGTAAAATTCCATTTCAATTAAGTTCTCAAATTGTATGGCGAGAATGGGCAACATTCCAACATGGAATTTATCTAATTGAAGGTTTATATGAAGGTCGAAAGGATTCATTTCAGATTACATCGATTGGTCTTCCTCCACTTCCTATACAATCAAATTCGATCGATAATGTGGCAAATCATGTCGATGACGATGATCGAATGCTCATTTTATTGGCTGATATTCATCTTGATCAACCTACAACAATGGAAGCGCTAAAATTTTTATTTAATGGTTACAATTCTTTGCAACAGGTTCCCGATATTTTCATATTGATTGGGAATTTTTCCTCTACTCCTATTGATAACTTTGATTTCAAGGGTTTGTATGAAAGATTTTCGAAAACTTTTCATCATATTAATGACTTTCATTTGCAGATAACATGAAAAAGTTGGTTAAATTGATATCAACATTTAAAAAATTGTCACAACATTCAAAATTTATTTTTGTCCCTGGTCCAAATGATCCCAGCTCGGTTTCAACAGATTCATTGGTTAAGCATCAATTTACTCCGGATCATTTTCCGACAACAACTACAAGATTGAAGGATTTCCATCTTCCTTCCAACCCATTTTATGTAAGATTTGATGATCGAAAATTATGCATCTTTTCGAATCGAATTGTCAGCAAATTCGCCAAAAATGTCATAAATAGCCACGAACAGCTTCATACAACGAAATTGTCGAAAAATGATCCGACAATCATGAACGATTTTTTAAAATCTATTGGACGTTTAATCATCACCAATGCTCATATAACCGCTGGTCTTTGTCGAAATTACTCCAATTCATTATCTTTGTTTTCTCAAGCTCCTGACCTGTTGATTTTGGCTGATACTGAATCACCATATGTGGAATGTCGACCATTCGAACAAAGTTCATCACCACATTTGACTACCTCACGATCATTCTCCAAAAATAATTTTCAATTTATTGTCTATTATCCCAAAGCCAATCAATTAGAGGAATCACAAATAAGCATTTAAATTGTTCTTTTTAATAAATGGAAAATTTTATTCATTTTTAAAAATTTTGTTTAGCTTGCCGATCGCAATATTTTTCTATTGATCGTCTTATGACTTCAGCAGTGAAATCTACATCATCTTCATTTATGCACATTGGAGGTGCGATTCGAAAAACACTAGCTAGAGGACCTGAGAAAAAAAATTTATAAATAAAATTCGACTTTATATTAAAACAATTTACCTCCTCGACCGACAATCAATCCCATATCTTTACAGTCTTCGATTATTTGATCCATATGATCCTTAGGCATCGGTTTACCATGAAGCATCATTTCCATGCCTATCATTAAACCTTTGCCACGAACATCACCAACAATTTCACCATTATAGTCATCTCGAATTTTAGCCAATTTTTTCAAAAGTCTATTCCCTAGATTATGCGAACGCATCTGTAGATTATCATCATCGATTACATCCAGAACAGTTGAACCAATAGCAGATGCCAAAGGATTGCCACCAAATGTGTTGAAATAAGATCCAATTGTTAAAGTTTGAGCAATTTCAGCAGTGGTGATTACTGCAGCCATTGGAAAGCCATTTCCTATGCCTTTTGCCATTGTAACAATGTCTGGCATAATACCATGCGATTGGAATTCCCAAAAATTAGTACCGGTTCGTCCAAATCCTGTTTGAACTTCATCCATCACCATCAACCCATTTCGTTGTTTTACTAAATCATAAGCTCGTTTAATGTACTGTTTAGGATATTGCACAACACCCCCAACACCTTGAATAGATTCTGCAAACATTGCTGCAAATTTTTTTGGAAGAACTGTGTCCATTACTGTTTGTAGATCTTCAATGTAGTAATCAGCAGCTTGACAATGATCTGCATCGATACAATTACAATGTCGATTAGTTTGAATAAGAGAATCACGACAAAATCGACCACCAACACGTCCTCGATATGGATCAGGGCAGGTAACGTGATGAAAGCCAAAAGAAGTAGGTAAAGGGAATTTCCAAACACCAATAGAACATAATGGCATCGTAGAAAGGGTGCTGCCGTGATAACCATTTCTCAATGCTATAATATCAAATGCACCTGTATAAAGTCTAGACATAGTTATAGCTATATCATTGGCTTCTGATCCAGAATTACAAATAAACAAGCATCGTAATGGTTCTGGAAAATGATTGGCCAATTTGATGGCGAAATCATGTATCTCTTCGGTCAAATATAAAGAACTTGTATGCCATATTTTTGTTGATTGTTGTTGAATGGTTTCGACTAAACGAGGATGGCAATGTCCAATCGATGTCGTTAAGATACCGCCAAACATATCTTACAGAGAAGGAAAGATTCAGATTAATGGTTTTGATTATCGATAATATACAATACCGAGATAACGATTTCCAGAATCATCCCAAACATATTGCATATAGCCTTGCGTTAACATCACTGGTTTTTTATACCATGTTTTGAGACATGGATTCAAATTGATACGATGGATTTGTTCTATTTCAAATCTACTCAATTTAGTCTTTTGACGATATATTTTTTTAATATGCCAATTTTGTAAAAAAATTTATTCATTACTGACCTTATGTTTTTTTGGAATAAAATCACATGGAGGTAATTCTGGGGCAGAACATGTTGATAAAAAACGAATCCATCTAAAACATAAATTCTTCAACGAAGAAAATTGAATCTGAAGGGCCATTTCGTTAAGATAAAAATGACGTCCATTAAATTTTATAAATCATCATCATCATCACGCTTGTCAATCATCAGTACTAGCGATTGAATCAACATTTACATTTTTATCTGCCATCTATCAAATGCTTAATTTTATTCAATATTAGAGGGTAATATTTTATTTTATTTTTTTTTTTTTTTTTGATGATAAGATAAAATCGAGATTCATGACCAAGTGTTTGGCGAAAAACTATTCTGAGATACTTCATTATTTTCGAGTAAAAATCGATTATTGATGACAGATGGAACTACTATCAATAGATTAAATTATGATTTTCAATTTATTTTTGTTAAAAATGATAAATGGATAAGGCAATTTTATCACAAACATTAACATGATTCTTAATGAGAAAAATTATCAAATTCATCTTGTAGTCGTCGTTGTCGTTCCAATTCTTTGCGACGTTTTTCACTTTCAAGTGCACGCAAAGCTCGTTTTGCAGCCGTACATTTGGCTATTCGTTTATTGCGGCCAATTCCAACAAATTTACCCAAACCAAATACTTCAACAGTAACACGAATACGGCGCCCAGAATTGATTTCAGGTTTTCTAAAAAAAAAAAAAAATAGTGTTGATTTGAATTTATTAAAATGAACATATTTGGATATTTATACGAACCCAAATTTGACACTTTGTGGCTGTTTCTCCAATAATACTCTTATCGGACTTTTCGGTACCTTTTCACTGAAATTTTCTACAATAAAAATTCTTTTTAGGAAAAATAATTCAAACAATTTTCAATTCATACCTATCTCAGGTTTCATCATCGGATAATAGGCTTTCCAAACAGCCTCCAAACTCATACCAGAATCCAAATAAATTGCACCAGCAACCGATTCGAAAATATCTCCTAAAGCTTTTGGAACTTCAATATCCTCCAAGTGTTCCGCTTCGTTTTCGCTAACGAACAATTCCCAATAATTATAATTTGAATAAGAATTTTCATCCATATGTTCATCTTCGTTGCCTTGCTGAAAATCGCTTATGGCACTGAGAATCTTTTTGGATTCACCATTGGCAACATTTTGATTATAATAGATGTTAAATTTGCGAACAAAACCATCAATAACTCGATAAAGCTCGGAAGAAAGCATCATGAGATATTTATGAAAATTATACTTGACAGCCAATGCAGCAAAAAAGGTGTTATTAACTAATGCTGAACGAAGATCGGTCAAAGTACCAGGCGAATGACATCGAGAATCTTCATAAAGATATCTTGTTATAAGATAATCAAGAACAGCATCACCAAGAAACTCTAATCGTTGATAGCAATCGGTCACTGTGTTTTCATAATAAGAATTGTGTGTGAATGCTTGCACTAAATAAGCACGATCCCGGAATTGATAGCCAATAATTTTTTCAAAACGATCGAGATGATGTTTAAAATAATTTTCTTGAAGTTTGTCCTCAATTTCTTTTACTTTAGCTGCATCAGTTCGCAGATGTTTGGGAATGATCAATGGTGATCGAGGTTGTGGTAGCCATCGTTCATGTTTTTGATAAGATTCATCTTTATTTTCTGCAGAAGATTCGTAGGGCAAATTTTTGGTTATTATTTTCATTCCCTTCGGTAGTACTTTGAGTCCAAGCCAATCCATGAATTGAATAGCGCCCTGAGATCCAGAAGAAATTAGATATGTTCCGATCAACGCTTCAACACAATCGGCAATGGATTTATTCGGAATTGAATGTTGAGTCAGTAAATTATATGGCACTTTATTCGATGTTGTTTTAACATTATCCGATGATTCTTGTTCGACATTTTCTAAAGCCTTATAGAAAATTGTCAATAAAGAGTTAATCTGATTCATTTATTAATAAATACCTGATAGGAAGGTGGACACCAATTATCGACTGGTTCGAATTTCGAAGCAATCATTAATTCACCAAGATTTATTCGCTGTCCTAAACGATGTAGATTTATATTTGATATCTGTCTGCTACGCAAAAATGACAATTTCCCTTCATTCAATTCAGGACACATACAGAATAAAAATGCCGTTATTGAATACCTATTATTAAAGTGAAAAAACATAAATATTGAAAATATTAAATATATTTTACAAACTTTAAAAATGAATCGCCCACAGTTTCCAAACGTTCAAGATTAATGCCATCGCTTGAATTGGACATTGTGATTGCTTGCAATATCAAGCTTGGATGTGGTCCTATCTGCAGCTGATCGTCGGAAGTATTTTCCATTTGAAGCCATCGTGGTAATGTTTGTAAAGCTAATTGTCGCTGAACTTGAAACAGATCAATCGGATTTTTATCATTTGAAGTAAATTCGGTCAGATTTTCATCTCTATTTGGCAATAATTCACCGAATTTGACTTCAATTTTTGTAGATGATGAATTCTTCTCTGGAAAATTTACGAATTGGCTTCGGTTTTGTACTTGTTGATCAATTTTTTGATCTTCAATCTCATGTTTAATTTTCATCATTTCCAACAAACTTGTATCGATTTTTTTCATTAAAACTGACACTAATGGTTGATTGAGGTTCATATGATTTAAATTTTTGTCATTTTCAATTAAATCATATTCAGGATCACAGAAAACAGAATCACTTTCATGTTTCGAATCGGCCATTTGTTTATTTTGAATTCTGGCGACACATTGTAGCACTTGGTTTTGTTCATCATAGTACATTTCATCGAAAATTTTTCGTTTACGCAAATGTTCGGTATGTTGTTCAGCTAATGAGAATCGGTGACGATAATAATATTTTAGACTTTTCTGCTCAATCTGTCGAGAATCATATAGTAATTCAATTTTCAATATATCATAAATGACCGATTTTGTTTGATATGCATCCATTGTTTGTGTTAAGTTTTGAATTTTTAAATCCATAGCTGTCTTTGTTTTCCGATTTTTGCATCTGGAATATCTATTTGTAAAATTATCATCATCGCCTCCTTCATCATCATAATCATCGTCCTCATCGTCATCGAATGAATCTTCATCATCAAAATTAGAATCAACTAATTCATCTTCCTCATAATCGTCGCTAGAATCATTGAGATCAAAATCTGAATAGGAACCATCATCGATTTGTTCATCACTTTCATCATCATCGTCCAAATCTGATAGCGATGTTATCATTGGCTTCTGCTTTCTATTGTTGGTCTTAGTACTTTTTCTCTTTGATGAACTCATTTCCATATTCTCCGTGCATCTGGAATCATCACATTCGTCAAAATCACGTTCATTATCTTGGATGTCATCAGCTAATCCTGGCATTTTGGAATAATGTTGAATATCTTCGCAGAATTTCTCAAAATCAAACCGAAATTCGGTATTAGATGTTTTGAATTCATCGCTATTAGAATCATCATCATTTCCATCTGATTCATAAACTCTCCAATCAAAATTTGGCCCAAATTTTGATTTTATATTTGAATCAAAATTTTCTTGATCTTCCCAATATGTTGGTGAACCAGCACGAACAGGCAATGTTTTAGCTGGTTCGACGATTGGATTATTTTCATTGTCAACTTCAACTATAGCACTCTCTTCTTCAAAATCATCATCCATAAAATTCTCGGGCAAAATCGGTCTTTGACTAGAATAACTTTTATCAGAATAGCCAAACGGACCACTGATAATTTCAATTTGTGGAATTATATCACTACTGCATGAATCATAATTAATAAAATTATTATTGATTGTCTCAGCAGGATAGGATGAGCAATTTTGATTTTCAATTGTGGTAAAAAGATCATTGGAAGGTGGTGGAGCCATTGATGGATCAAAAGTATCGATGATAAAATCATCGTCTGGATTGGATACAGAAATGACTTTTTGTTTTTCATTTGATACTATTGGATCGAATTGATTTTGTTCGTGTTCTATTTTCGTCTGTTGGCGCGATTGCTCTACTAGAACAGACCATCCAAAATCTAACTTGGGCCATTTTTTTTCTTGTTGTAATTCAACAACACCAATTTTAGCTTCTTTAGCTATTTTGAAACGCAATTCTTCAGCAATCAATAGCAAATTTAAGCGATACAAAATGCAAGGTAAACAGACTGCTTTACGCCAAAATGATGCTGGAAATGGATGAATAAAACATAGCTCAGGTACAAGAATTTGTTTTTGTTGAGGATTTCTTTTTGATTGATGGTCGGAGGATTTTATTGATGATAGATGAATACCTCTACGATTTAAAAAACGAGGGGTCAACAGGTTTAAACGTGCTGATGTGTGGTCAACATCAAGCAATGGTTGCTGAAGATTAGTAATTTGTTTGCCATATTTTTGATTATAGTACTTTTCAAAAGTTTGATACTCATGATCTGGAAATGGACTTTGTGGCGTAAGATAATGACAAATTTCCGCAACATAATAGAATGCTTGAAGTTTATCTTTTCGATATTTTGGAATGACGACTGCATCTCGATAAAGTTGTTCGTCAAAAATAAATTTATTCTCATCATCCTGACGAAGTATACCTTGGTCATATGATTTGGGATCATTTTTGTGGTGCCAAATTAATTCTAAGAATTCCCAATCAATCGTCTTTTGATTATCCTGTTCGGCGTTGAAATTGATTGGAACAATGAGATAATTTCCATTTGAACCATTTTTACGATCGAAACGAAGTGAAGATTTTCCTAATGGTAAAACATTTTCAAATGTATATTGGTGGAAATTTTCAATTTGCTGACGTTTTTCGTCGGTAATTTCATAACCATTTTCAGAATCAGTGATTATTATAGGCACGATCGATATGGTGATTTCTCCCGATCGATTATAGATGGTGAAATCACAAATTGTTGGCAAACTATTTGGCGAAATTATTCCAAATGTTCGTGTAGTTTCAGCCGGATCAATAATGCGGCGTCCTCTAGTATTGTGTTCTTCGGATAATCGATATGTTAATTTCATCTGAAATTCATATAAATACTGAAAATAATAATGATTAGTGGATTCGTCATGTCGAAAGATGTTTCCACGAATAGAATCGGCAACTTTTTTATTATAATATTGACGACGTTTTGATGCTATATTACGGTTTTGAATTCGATTGTAGCGATTTCCTTTCTGATGATAAGGACCGTGACTATGATGATGTTGTTGTTGCAACACTTGATTACCCTTGGGGACACTGATAAAACAATCTTGAAGACCAAGTTTTTCTATATATCGACTTGTTTCCTTTCCGACAGGATAGAAATTCTGATCCAATTCTCCTATTTCTCTCAATGTTTTAACCGCTTCGAATGCTACCGATTGTTTGGCCAATGATTGTGTTGGCTGAATTTCCCCCATAATTTCATCTCGATATGTAGAATTTATAGGAAGATAGAGTCGACAGCGATATTTAGGAACAACTTCGTTGCTATTTTCACTGGATTCATCTTGTGAATGAACGATTTCAATTTTGTAATTCGGAACCAGTTTAGTAAATGTATCACTCGGTAACTTGTTGCAATAGCGGTTTAAAATGGATATAGCATTTTCTAATGTGAGTTGTAAAGTTGCATTTACAGATTGATTGATCTGTTTATCGAACTTTCTTGGTTTATGTATCATTGAAACTGGCAGAGATGGTTTTGATTGTGGTGGTTTAATGAAATGCATAGATGCCAAGGCCATTAAATCAAATTTTCTTGGTTCATTTTCAATGAATACTTGATTGTTCAATGGAACTAATTTGGTGAAAATTCTCTCAATGTTACAAAATTGAAGAAATTTTTCGACATATTCCTTATGGTCACTTTTTTCTACCAAAACCAAAAATTGTCCGCACTCAACACGAACTCGTCCTTTAGATTGAATAAATTGATGAAATGTTTTCGGTGGATCAAAACAGATGACCATATTGCAACGATTCACATCAAGACCTTCTGCAGACATTGATGTGGTTATCAAAAGATTACATTGTTGAGCTAAACGAAATCTTCGGAGCGTTTCTTCTTGTTGTCTATAATAGAAAATCTCATGCAAAGATTTTTGATGCTTTCGATAGTAAAAATTTTTCAATTCATTCTTTCCGTCATCTTCAGCCAAGAACACGTGATCTGGCAAAAGAAACTCGAGAATGCTTATCTTTCCAGAATTGACATCACGAGTGATGGCAACCAATTCTCGTAACCATTCATCCAAGACGAGGGCCATTGAACGGTTTTCGACATAAATTAAAGAACATATATTGGATGGGAACGTAAATGAAGAATGTGATGTTTGATGAGTCGACGGACTAGTCAATTCTTCGAAATATTCGAATAATACATGGGCTAAAAGGTGAAGTTTTGGTGCAGAAATTGAAAGAAACTGTGATAATGTCAATCGCGATTCCGATTCACTAGTCATTGATGAAGTTTCTAATTTCGCCACAATGCCTGCGTCCATGTACGATAATATTGATTTACGAATCAAACATAATGTTGAATGAGCAGCATTCAAAAGTCGAAGATAATTTGATCTTGTTTTGGCCAAAAGTAGGATAGTATCATATAATTCACGATTTACCATCTGGATTAACTTTAGGGCACACCATTCACCAAGCGTTCCAAAAATATAGAGAATATCAACAATCATTTTGGCAATAGTTTCATGATTGATAAGTTGTTCAGTGGTGATGCCTCCATCTAACGAAACGTTTGTTATAAAATTAAAAAATTGCCCAGAATAATTTCGGATCATAAACAGAGCCATACGATATTTTGTTTCATCATGAATAATGTCCGATTTTTCTTTAGAGGCCAATAATGATGGATAACATCGAAGCTTTATACGACATTGAATCGAATATTTGCTGATCATTCGAAGATCGGCATAAGTTTCACATGAACATCCGAGATTGTTTTCGATTTGTTCAATCATTTTTTCAAAAACATTGGAGGAAACGTCTTCCAAAAGTATTGAAGCAGAAAGTCCGAGAATCCTATATTGTTTTTCGTTAGTCTGGGAACGCAGTCGTCTAATTATTCTTGTATAGCAATCGTCGGTTGAAGATGTACAGAGTAAAATTTTATGAACATCATTCAAAATTAAAAGATTTAAATCTTTCGCATTAATCAATTCCTGTTCGATTAGATATTCGAAAAGATCGTCCATCATTAAATGAATATCATATGATTGAAGTTTATCACGCCAAATATCACAAGACCATTGTTTAGCATCTTCAGTTTCTAGGTATTCACCAATGCGAAGATTACAATGGGCATTGAAAACGGATGAATAAAGTTTTATGGAACTTGGCGACTTAGCCAGGAAAAATATTTTCTTAAGAGTTTTGGAGTCAGTATCGGAAGGTGATAGATGTGGATTGAAATATTTAACCAGCATTACCGAAATGAAATATCTTCCTTGACCTGGACGAAGAAAAACAATTGTGTCGCGATTCTTGCATGCTTCATATAATTCAATCTGATGACAAAAATGAAAAAATTTTTTACAATAAAATAAAAGCACGTAGACAAATTGATATCTATGTTTCTCACCTGAAAGGGACGCGGAAGAAAATCTCGATTATCGAATAATGCAAAAGAACGAATCAAACGAGTTGTAGGATGATTCATCGAATTACGATGGCCGAATTTATGCATCGTTTTCGAATTTGATGAAATAACCACATTATCGGAATTAGATGAGGATAAATTTTTGCAATTATTTGCAGCCATTTTATTGGCTGGCCTGAAATGTTTTCTGAGGAAGAATTAGTTTCAGCAAAAAAGCAAATAACAATCCAAATAGTAATAATAATAAATTGGAAATTGGATAGAAAAATGAAATCCACATGTATAAATGCACATTTGGTTATTATTGTTACTGTCTGCGAGTCTGAATTCATCTATTTTGTCTTCATGCATATCAAAACGGGTGTGGCTTAAAATTCGAAACATTATTCTTTCATTATAAACTGTCATTAGTCAGTTCATTCCGCGCCACTCTTATCACGTGATTCAATATTGGATGGATTCTTAAACACCAAAATTATCATCACCATTTATCAATAATTACATCATCATCATTTTATTTATGTGTCTGTATTTTATCGTTATTTCGATCGAGATAACATTATCTTTTTATTTTTTTTTTTGTTGCTAAATGCAAAAAAAGTTATGTAAAGACTATAAATTTCCAGCTATTTATCGTATGAGTTTCTCAATTGTTCAAATCAGCTAGCACTTGCTCATGTTTGAATATTGAATGTTGTAGTTTTTTTTATGTTCCAGATTGAACAAATTGTTATGGAATCTACTGAGCAAAATTACTTCTATCCATCGGAAAATGATAGAAATCCCATCAAACATGAACGTGATAATATTCCACGGGAAAGGATTCGAATTAATGATGATGATGATGATAATGGTGACAGTGATGTTAATGATGACAATTGCAGGCAACGGCAGCAAACGATATATTCTCAGGAAGAGTCTTTGTTATCCAACAATGGTATGATTGACAGGGAGCTATTGCAGCAAAAACTAAGATTCTATTTCATGTCACCATTGGATAAATGGAGGACTAAAAAACGATTTCCTTTCAAGCTTATATTTCAAATGTTAAAGGTCATTTTTGTCACATTTCAATTGGTGAATTTTGGTACAGAAATGTCTGATTATATAACTCAAGATGATCACATTGAAAATGCATTTCGTAATATATTATTGGATGATTGGGATCAAACTCGTGAAGTAGTTGCTTATCCACCGGCAACTGGTGATTATGCTGTTTACACTACCGAACATTTTTATTCGTCGATGGATTTTGCTATAAGAAGATTTTCTAATCTAAGTAAACTTTCCGTTGGTTGTTTCGGTTTCGAACGACGAGAATATCCTCGAATTTTGATTGAAAAAATTTTCTTTACAAAGAGAAAATTAGATCCTACTGATTTTGCTTATAATATTGAAAACAATGATTTGAATTCAGAAATATTAGATATTAAAAATCTTTATCCATCCGGTGATCAAAAATGGTTCGACGAATTCACAACGAAAAGCTATTTTCACTTGAAAAATTTTACATTATCATTCAATTCTTTATTCAAATTACATCTAATTTTTCCCTTGAGAACTATACTGTTTGAAGATGAAACAATACCCAGATGTTTTGATTTTAATGTCACTATAGTCTATGATAACCATGCACACGATGCAATGATCAAAGTTAAATTAAAAATTAATCGTTTGGCTAAACCTTGCCACTATATCTCAGATGATGGAACATTATTAAAGCAAGTTATCGGAATTGGTTTAAATCTCGACCCGAATATGACTTTGATCATGATATTAAACTATACTGTTTTGTTATTCTGTTTAATCTCGACCATGCTTTGTATACGTTCTCTATATCGTGGCCAAATACTTCGTATAGAAACAGAACAATACTTTGGAATGTTATCCAATTCACAGAACCTATCATTAGAAGATAAAATGGAATTTATTGACATGGGTTTATTAATCATATGTATTAATGATTTTCTCATCATTTGTGGTACTATAATGAAGATTCGGATGGAATCATCAGATTCGGTTGATTCGATACTATATACTAGTTGTTCGCTATTTTTAGGCATTGGAAATCTTTTGGTTTGGTTGGGATTGTTACGTTATTTTGCCTATTTTCAATCATACAACATTCTTATTGTAACATTGAAGAAATCTATTCCAAACGTTTTGCGGTTCTGTCTCTGTGCATTTTTAGTTTATGGGTTAGTGTAATTGCTGATCATTAGTTTATAAAAAAAATTGTTTAAAAATTTTATCATTTTACAGAGGATTTTGTTTTTGTGGTTGGGTCGTTTTGGGTCCTCATCATCTCAAATTTCGTACGCTTAGCTCAACATTGGAATGTTTGTTTTCACTTATGAACGGTGATGATATGTTTGCCACATTTTTTTCTACTGATGTGAAAAAATCAAGTCTTATTTGGTGGTTTAGCCGCATTTATCTTTATCTTTTCATTTCATTGTCCATATATGTGATAGTTTCGTTGTTCATTGCCATAATACTCGATGCATATGAATCGGTTCGTGATTCATATAAAGAGATCAATGACTTATCACAGTCAAATTCAACTCTAAAAAAATTTATAGAAGAATATCCAATGGACAATTTTGATGGTGGATTCCATAATAACTCTATTGTTGACCAAATTCAAAATTATTTTCGAATCTGTTTCCGTCCATCATCGAATGCTTCTTAACATATAAGAATTATAATTTAATAATATATAATTTTACGACTAAAATAGTTATGATTTTATAACTCAACTTTTAATTAATATTTAAATGAATAAAATATAAAATAGTGATTTAATTTACGAAAAATTATTTGATTTAATTATTATCATTTTTGTCACATGTACAATATTCCGTGTTGTTGTTAATGGTGTTGAAAATTATGATGCTGTAATTGTGGTGACATTATCATCATATTTGATGATGAATATGCATGATGAATCAATCATTTTAACAGGATCATGATGGCCATTTTTGTTAACCTAACCAACAACAACAACGGAATATTGTACATGTGACAAAAAATGATAATAATTGAATCAAATAATTTTTCGTAAATTAAATCACTTTATTCATTTAAATATTAAATAAAAGTTAAGTTATAAAATCATAACTATTTTAGTCATATTATAAAGTATAGTATATATATGATGATTTCTTTTTTTCGCCTATGATAAAAATTTTTTAAGGCCTCGCGATTTTCTCGGCCCTGTGTACTGGAATGTATTATTATTAAATTTAGATATAAATGTGTATATAAATAATTGGGGGGCAAATTTATAAGTGATCGGACAATTATGGTACATACCACTATCCTCCCCAACAAATAGGTTTTATAAGCGAGGGGGAGGCCAATTTATAAGTGATTGTGCGCAAACCACTATCCACCCCAACACTGACTATTTTTTAAATTACTTTAAGCGCAAGTGTAAATGTGTATATGAATAATTGGGGGGCAAATTTATAAGTGATTGTCCACTATCCTCCCCAACAAATAGGTTTTATAAGCGAGGAGGAGGCAAATTTATAAGTGATTGTCCACTATCCACCCCCAACACTTACTATTTTTTAAATTAATTTATATATATGTAATGTGTAAATGTGTATATAAATAATTGGGGGGCAAATTTATAAGTGATCGGACAATTATGGTCCATACCACTATCCTCCCCAACAAATAGGTTTTATAAGCGAGGGGGAGGCAAATTTATAAGTGATTATGCACAAACCACTATCCACCCCCAACACTGACTATTTTTTATATTACATTATGCGCAAGTGTAAATGTGTATTGTGATAATTGGGGGGCAAATTTATAAGTGATCGGCAATCACTATCCTCCCCAACAAATAGGTTTTATAAGCGAGGAGGAGGCAAATTTATAAGTGATTATGCGCAAACCACTATCCACCCCCAACACTGACTATTTTTTATATTACATTATGCGCAAGTGTAAATGTGTATTGTGATAATTGGGGGGCAAATTTATAAGTGATCGGCAATCACTATCCTCCCCAACAAATAGGTTTTATAAGCAAGGGGGAGGCAAATTTATAAGTGATTTTGCGCAAACCACTATCCACCCCCAACACTGACTATTTTTTATATTAACCCAGGCGGCCGCGATGGGATTTGAACCGACGTCGAATGTGTATATGCGTGTATATGTGTTAATGTGTGTAAATGGGGGAGGCAAATTTATAAATGATGGGGTAATTTTCCCCCTGACCATTATCCTCCCCCATAATATAGAACGTAATTATGGTCGTATATAACAATCATATTTTACGACATTACAGAAATACTTCGCTTAACGCTGCCCCGATTAGCGCTGTTTCGATATAACGCTTTGCAATTACATTACATTGCAATACATTGTTACATTGTATATGAAGAGTAAAAATGCATTATGTAAATTATGCAAAAAAAAACCCCGCTTTGCGCTGTTGTTTCGCTTTACGCTCAATATTTTTGGAACGTAACCCCGCGTTAAGCGGGGTATTACTGTATATTTGTATTATATCACTGTATATATGTAGCATTACTGGCTGCGCATGCTCCTGCCTATTTCTACTTTCCCCTATTTCGACCGAGAATGTCGGTGAGAGAGAACGAGCACGTTTTTCAGCCGAAAATTCCGAGTCAGGAACACTAATACACACAACTCGACAACAAATAAAAATCCGATTTTCACAAACGATCCCACGACATATTTATTATTAAATATTGTTCGTTTTGCATTTAATTGATTCTCACTACAACAATGGTTCATCATTATTATCAATTTGTAGAAACCATAAAGGTGATAGTCCAATTGTATCAGTAAAAAAGATGAATAGGTTTGTTAAATATTTATATGTTTCAAATTAAATTGGTTATAATTTTTTTTTCTGTTAGCTGTTCGCTATTTTTAGGCATTTGTAATCTTTTGGTTTGGTTTCCATTATTACGTTATTTTGCCTATTTTCAATCATACAACATTCTCTTATTGTAACATTAAAGAAATCTTTTCCAAACGTTTTGCGGTTCTGTCTCTGTGCATTTTTAGTTTATGGGTTAGTGTAATTGTTCATCAGTTTAAAAAAAATTATGCTTACAAAATTTTATCATTTTACAGAGGATTTTGTTTTTGTGGTTGGGTCGTTTTGGGTCCTCATCATCTCAAATTTCGTACGCTTAGTTCAACATTGGAATGTTTGTTTTCACTTATAAACGGTGATGATATGTTTGCTACATTTGCTACTCGATGCATACGAATCGGTTCGTGATTCATATAAAGAAATCAATGACTTATCACAGTCAAATTCAACTCTAAAAAAATTTATAGAAGAATATCCAATGGAGAATTTTGATTCTGGATTCCATAATAACTCATTTGTTGACCAAATTCAAAACTATTTTCGAATCTGTTTTCGCTCATCGTCGAATGCTTCTTGACATATAAGAATTAAATTTTACGACTAAAATAGTTATGATTTTATAACTCAACTTTTAATTATTAATATTTAAATGAATAAAATAGTGATTTAAATTACGAGAAATTATTTTATCATTTGTTTAATATTCTACAATTCTTGATATTCTTTATGAAAATTTTCTAGATCAGATTCCGATTTGGAGAATGAGATAATTTAATAAAAAAAACTACAAATAAAAACACGTACTATACGAATATCTTATTCCACATTTTTACAATCTGTTCTTGAGACGTTAAATCTTATACCGCAAATAATGGATTATCTTGATTACAAAATTGATCATCCTTTGGTTCCAGATTCAATTTTTTATATTTCAGATTTCCTTGATACGGATGAAGAACGAAAATTGATTGACCGCGTGATACAAGCACCGAAACCTAAATGGCAATTTCTATCAAATCGAAGCTTACAGGTTTATGGTGGATATCCAAGTACCGAAGGAATGTTGGCTGAAGATTTGCCACAGGTTTGTTAAGGACAGAAATCTCACTTACTAAACAGATTTCTATCATTAGTGGTTACAAGTCTATGCAAATAGTTTACAGAAAATGAATATTTTCGATGGTAATTTGCCCAATCAAGTATTGATCAATCGATATGAACCCGGTCAAGGAATATTGGCACATGAAGATGGGCCATTGTATCATCCAGTAGTGGCTACGATTAATACAGGATCTCATACAGTTTTGAATTTTTATGAAAAATCATTAACCGAAGGTCGGAAATATCGATTCTCTTTGCTATTATGGCCACGAAGTTTATCGATTTTAAAATATGATGCTTATAAAAAATACCTGCACGAAATAGAAGAAATAGATGTAGATAAATTTCCGATCAATAACAACGAAACATTGCCAAACAAAATAATCGTTAATTTCAATTTGATTGGAAAAAAACATTAAAGAACTAATGGATGCAAATAATTGCCTACGACGACAAACACGATATTCATTTACAATACGCTTTGTTCCCAAATGTCATAAATTGAATTTGAATAAAATATTTTTTAAAAAATAATTCCACAAATCGATCATTTATTTATATGATTATAGAAAATTTAATCAAAAATGATAAAAATTTAGGAAGTACCTTCAACAAACATTCAAAATTATTCTATAGGCTTAGAAGGTATCGTCGAACCACTAGGATCATGAATGGTGGTTGATAAACTTGATGTCAAAAAATACATAATGAATGGCTGCAATAGAGCAATAAATATCACCAAATAATATGCTGTTCGAGGATTATCACCATATTGATGCTGGTAGGAGGATTGTTGGCTTTGTTGGAGATTTGTACTCAATGCTCGAATCTATGAAGCATAAACAATAGATAGATTAATCCGACATTATCATGTGTCATGCATACTTACAAGAAAATAACCCAATGATACTGTACAATACATAAATAATATGAGATAACCATTACGTCCAAACATAATTGCAGCTAAAAGTAAAGTATCAATACTGCAATTTTTTTTAATTAATTTGAAAATATCTACTAGTTTTCATTTAAAGTTCAATGATACTTACCAAACGAATTTATATCCACCAAATGCCACCATGTGAAAGAATCCAAGTGCCGAACTTAGATTCATAACATATTTAGCAATCATAATTAGAAAAACTTCCAACAGTAGCCATGCTAGAGCACTTGAAGCATAAATTCCCAATTGTTCAGGAGCAAATTGATTACGCAATCCGAGTATGTAACCGGAGACCAAAATATAAGTTATAAATGCCATAGATGGTATATATAGATCGGGCAAATTAGGTTCATCCCTAGGCGCTACAATTTCAGAATTGTATCGAATTGACCAGTCCTATATCACAAATTTTAGAAGCAATAGATATAGATTTCTATACAAACCTTATGCAAAAATGGTGCAAATATAAGCAATAATTTTTTCATTGCATAATTTGTATCAACGGCAAAATATTGTTTTATGTTGCCCATCCAACCTTTACTTTTGTCAACTAATGATTGTGAATAAGCATCAATGGCAGCCGCGGTCATCGGATTAGATAGGAGTTGTTGACCAGCAGCCATTAAAAATTGTTGATTTGGAAACATTGGCTGATGAAATTGTTGTTGTGGTATTTGTCCCGAAGAAAATCCCGACATTGGCGGCATCGAAGGTGGTTGTTGCCAAGATGATGAGCATGACACCGGTGGAGTAGGTGAAGAAATTCCATAATTATCATTCTGGTTGAAGAAGGAATTCATTTGATTATAATTATTAAACCCTTGTGTCGATGGTGGAACCGGTGGTGAAGACGATGATGTTTTTGCTGCTGTTTGGTCAAAATTATCAGAATCGACAGTAAAATAACTTTCGGTAAACATGGGAGTTGAAGAAACATTGTCAGTACCCGATGAAATATGACGACGAGATGGTCCTAATGGATAAAGAAATAATATTCTAAACATAATTATTCGGGTAAAATAAACAAACCTGGTCGATTCAAATCCATGATGAAAATGTGAAAAATGATCAATAAAATGGTAATGACGTAAATGTTTTAATTAAAATCGTCGTCAGCAATTTAACTGATCACCAATAATTTTCAGACGCGTCAACATCAAATACTATATTTTCGACAAAACTTTTGCAATTCTTATAAAAATTTTTCCTCGGAAAATTTCCACTGTGAGCACTGTTGTCTGAATGCTCTATTGTTGATGAATGTAAAAATGGCGGGATTTTTTCTGCCTTCATCAAATGTGATATGACTTTTTTGTCTGTTGGTTCTTGATTGAATCTTTTCGATAAATGACCGACAAGTGACATATTACGATTCAATAAATATGGGAATACAAGGTTTATTACCATTAATGAAAGGTGCTGAAACAACTGTTTCCCTTTCTAGACTTCAAGGTTTGTCTATTCAAATTTGATTTTCTTATTTTCAATTCAATTAAATTTAATATTCTAAATAGATACTGTAGCTGCTGTTGATACAAATGGATGGATACATCGCGCCTGTTATAGTTGTGCTGATCGTATCTATATGGGGGAACCGACTGAAATGTTTATCCATTATTGTCTTAATTTTTGTAAAATATTAGAAAAACATCGTATCACACCTATCCTTGTTTTTGATGGACAAAGTCTTCCAGCCAAATCTGAAACAAAATTAGCCAGACAAAAACGTAAACAGGAAAAACGTGAAGAGATTGAAGTATTGTTACGCAAAGGTCGTGAAAGTGAGGCCCGTTGGCTTATGCGACAATGTGTTGATGTCACTTTTGAAATGTGTCGTCAAGTGATTGAACGTTGTCGCCAAAAACAAATTGATTGTTTGGTGGCACCGTTCGAAGCTGATGCTCAAATTACCTATTTAGTTAATAATAATTTAGCTGACTATGCAATTACTGAAGATTCTGATTTGTTAGCATTTGGTTGTAAACGAGCTTTGTATAAATTGGATCGAGAATTTGAACGTGGTAAAATGATTGATATGAGTCATTTGAACCGATGTTTCAAAAATTTGAATTTAAGAAAATTTCAACTCATGTGTATTCTATCTGGTAAGTATAAATAGAATAATTATTTATTAATTGAATTCTTGCTGATACTATTCGATTAGGTTGTGATTATGTTTCCAACATTCCTGGCATTGGGATTGGGCGTGCTCGAAAATTTTTCGAATCTTTTATTGAAGATCCAACCGCTGAGAATATGCATGTAATCTTACAAAAATTACCCTCTGTTTTGAAAATGAACGGCAAAATTAATGTTACAAACGATTATATTGAAGACTTTATTCGTGCTTCTAACACATTTGATCATCAAATCGTTTACTCACCTCAATTCGATCGATTAGTCTATCTGAATCCATTGAAGCAAAATATCGATCCCAATGAATTGAAATTATATGGTGGAAATTTTTTTTCTAATGGTGAAGAGAAATTGGACAATAATCTTAAATTTGTCACGAATTATGTATTAGGAAACGTGTGCCCAAAAACCTTGAGTATTTTAGATTCATTCATTCCTCAAAGTTTAACCATTTGGCATTCACCAGAATTCAACGAACGTATTAGATCACAGATGTCAAATCGTAATCTCGAATTAATCATTCAAAATGGTGATAAAAAAGAAGAAAAACGTATCTCAAAAATCAGCCCATCAAAAGTCAAAAGCCCAAAATTGAAAAACAATGGTAATGAAATTATTGATAGTGGGAAATCTGAGAAGAACGAAAATGATACAAATCGAAAAACAAAAACTTCGATTCAACGACGATATACCCGTAATGTATTTCGCAAACGTACGGTAGTCGATGATGGTATTGTAAAGAAATCTAAATATTTTTTACACGAAAAAATTGATGAACAAACTGACAATAGTGATGCAGAGAGCTATCTTCCTCAGCCAAAAAAATCTCGACCCGAATCTTTACAAATTTCGACTGAAGAATTGAATCAATCGTTTTCATCAATTGAGGAAGAAGAAGTCAGAACATTACAGCTATTGAATAGTTGTCAGATTGATAAACCTATTGCGAAAAGTTCATATCGACAATCCTATTCTCTATCTTCAACACAAACATCGCAATCAACATCGACATCTAATTCTCCAACTGAATTACAAATGTCCTCATCAGATCTATTTAATAAATTAATCACATTATCGAACACTCCAGATCGTAACGTCTCAAAGAAAAATACTCGAACAAAATCCTCTTCGTCAGAAACAAAAATCACTGCCACTGATATTCGTAAATTTTTTCCAAAAATTTCTCCATAATTGTAATTTTATTTTTCAAATTGGCAAGTTATTTCATTTATTTAATTGTAAATTTTTAATAAATAAATGAATTTTAAAAATAAAAATTAAAACTTTTTCAATCTGTTAGCTACGCCATCTGACGTTGCGAAACTCTTTTTTTTGGAATTATCTTTCCACAACTCAAAAATTATGAAAATGATGAAAATCAATCATGGATGTATATCTTCAAACCGAGGATATTTGCTTATGGCGTGAAATTCGAAAATTATCGCCCAAATTTTTGCCCAATATTGAAAGATTCTTTATATTTGGAGACAATTGCTCTTCGGCATTGTTGTTGACTAGAGATGAAAATCGTCGTGTGTTCGCCACTGGACAATGGATAAAAAGTTCATGTGACCTGAAAGAAATCGAAAGTCTTCGCGGAAAACAAATATTCGATGTGATTGCCACTGATTTCAAACTATACTTGGTCATTGGAGTTCAACCAAAAAGTGATGACCAATGCAATGTAATCAAAAATTTATACTCGATAATGTATAGTGAAACTGATAATGAAATGAAGCTTGAGATAGAAAATGTTCAAAATTATCATTGTTTCAAAACCAAAATGTTGGCTTTGGACCATTCCAACATTTTATGGCATTCAAATCTTTTCGATCAACAACCAAAACGCTGTCAACCACCATTAATGGATAATGAAGCAATTGTAGATTTTGTATGCTCATCAAATGTTTCATTATTGATGACCAATCGCAATCGACTTTTGTCGTGGACATCCATATCGATAGAGCCGATCCATATCAGCTGTAAATCAGATGATATCACGAAGAATACATCTATAAAAATCAAAAAATTAATTTCCTTTGATTCTGATCAATTTCTGATCATCAGCATTGATGATTATCTTTATCAATTTAGATATACGGAAAACTCAACTAAAACATTCCTTGCTGATTCTGTCAATCTAGATGGTGGTCGAATTCATGATATTATTGGTTCTCCGAATGGCTATGTGTTGGTTCTTAATGATGGAAAATGTTGGGCATACGATTGTTATGATTCAAAAATGATTCGAACTGGCCATCGTTGTCTTTCGGATGTATATTGTCTTTATTTACACAATTCTACCCCACGGCTCACATGGTTGCCAGTGGATTTGAACCAAACAATTATTCAATTCGGTTCATTTAATAATATCAAAGAATCGGATATAATTTTCGAAATACGATTTAGTAATTATATAATCACAATGAATCGTCAAACATTGATAAATCACTTAGATTATTTTCGTGAAAAATTCCAAGATGGAGAATGGTTCGATTTGGATTTCATTTATTTGGATAAATACAGTTACGCTTCATGGTATGAATATTTTCGTTTCATTTATTGTGGTCAATTACGACCATTATCGTTATGGCCTCAAGAAACTTTGATCGAACTTTATGATATGGCAAATGAATTTAATGATGATCGTCTTCGTAGATTAATACCAGAAAAAATCTATGATGAACATGCACCACCATTACCATTGAAAATAAAAAAATTGGAAAATACATAAATTTATATTCGATTTAATTTATAAAATATTTTATTTTAAATAATCATTGTCATATTGTTGTTAGGATTATGTTGATGTTTTTGTTTATGAAAACAAAAATAATAAAACATCAAAAACAATGAAGGCAATGGATGTAAAATCACCATTATAGATGCAAACATTACGATCAATATTTTTTTCCATTTCTCTTTTATAATTTCTATAAATACACAAAAAGAACAAAAAAAAATCAACATCGAAAAAAATTGAGATTAAACTTACTGTCGTCGTTCTGGGTAGAAGAAATACATTGGAAAATTTTTTTTTCAATTTTTGTCTGAAACAACAACAAACTATTATTCAATGATGTGGAATTTTGTAAACTAAAACACAGATTCAATTCTTTTGACAAGCACATTTGTATCGCTATGAATGACAAGAAAAGTATTTGAAATGATTTCATTGTAACAAGAATTGCTTGATCATTTTTTTTGCATTACTGAAAACAATGCTATTCTGGATAAATTTATTCAATTTTTTACTTGTTTATATTGGGAACGAATTTTAGATTTTGGACTAATTGTTGAAATTTTCGATTTAGACATTGTTTTCAGGCCACTGCTAATTGTTGTTGTAGTAGTAGATTTTGTCGACATCAACGGCGATCTTCGTTTAATTGTTGAGGAAATTTTCGATGGAATTTTGCTTTTTGGACTGAATTTAGACTTGACGGATTTCGTTAATTTCATTGACATTTTACCATCTGAACTCATGGCATTCAATTTTGATTGTTTAATCACAATTTTTGATTTTGTTATCGGAGATAAAGTCTGCATGGTAGATGTAACATCATCATTATCATTGTCTTCAGTAGTTTCATCGCCAGTATTCGAACGGTTAAATATTTGTTTCCAACAATACCATCCCAAAAAGAGATACATTAAGACAATTATTATTGATAATGCAATCATCAGGATTATTTGTAAAGCTCCAATGCCATTTCCTTGGCTAATTCCAGTGATTGGAACACCCTCTAAAATGAAAAAAAAAATTATGAAAATCTCAGCAGTTTAAAAATGTTTTCATGCCCAAAAACTACTAACCTTGTGGACAATTGATAAAATCTTCAATTTTAACTTTTACCACTGGTGCAGATTTGCTCATGTTGTAGAATATTTTTTCCTCAATTCTATATACATATTGATCGCCAATGAGGAAAAGATAATATTGAGTAAAAAATCCGATAGCAACATCTTTTGCTTGAAATGGTAATCCATTGCAACTAGTACCGGGAATAGGATGCATAAACAATAGTTCATCTTTTTCAATACAAATATGTTGGAATATAATGTTATTTTTCATATATTTCCAAGCCTCTTCTTCCGGATAAGATTTTGATTCCAATCTGGCAATACCTATGCTTGATTTACCAGTGGCACGATGGTTCCGCCATACAAAATATTCTGGATAACTAGCACGATTAGATATGACAAAATCATCGATATCTTCAACGATCGATTTCGGCGTTGGTATTATGAAATTCAATGTCTCATGAATT
This sequence comes from Dermatophagoides farinae, assembly GCF_024713945.1. Taxonomy (NCBI): domain Eukaryota; kingdom Metazoa; phylum Arthropoda; class Arachnida; order Sarcoptiformes; family Pyroglyphidae; genus Dermatophagoides; species Dermatophagoides farinae. The sequence goes on from NC_134678.1 coordinate 4,537,130, forward strand.
AGATTATCATCGATCCAATAATTGAGACTTTTCTGTGAGGATTGATCCATTGCTATGAAACAAAGTGATGTTTTATTCGAAAGTGTCATAAAAAATGCCGAATGTATTTGATCATATTCATAAAACTTGTTGAAACGTTGATTAACATTCAATTGAGTGAATTTGTTTATCATTGCTGATGGGTGAATTCTATCAAGATTTAAGCGAATTTTTTCTTCATCCAACATATCGGCTAATGGCGATTCATATACGAATTTATCTTTAGTTACCAGTATCAAATTGTGTTTGCTGTTCACACCAATGGCTAAAATATTCAGCATATCAAATGTTTTTACATTTTGGATACTTTCACAAATGGTCTGCCAAAAATTCAAGATAATTTCAACGTAATCACGATTTTAAACAAAGACCTACCTTAGAATCTATTGTACAAATAACAGGTTCACTAAGAATGACTATTAGAACAAAAATAACCACAACGGACAGGATAATGGCTTTGAAATTTAAACTGTTTTGAATTCTCATACTGATCCAGGAAAACGACTAAATAAAAACTATCACGCTGAATTTTCTGTACATACTTTTAATTCCCAATCGAATTTCTTAATTTTTTTTTATTTAATTATTTAATTTGATGCAAATTTAATTCATTGAAAATTGCAAATTATTTTATTTGTGAAAATCTTTCAAATCAATGCGTGCACGCATGCAAATTGAAGCTTTTGAGCAACATAACACAGGAAGCTGATTATCACATTTGTTTTTCGAAAAGACGATTTTTTCTCATTTACCGAAAATTTTTATACAATCTTCATATTCATCATTTTGATTATGGCTGTTTCTGATTCAGATGGTGATAAAATTACAATGGCAAACCAAATTTCTAGCGCAAGAAACATTGTTCATGTTTCTTGCTCACAAATCGCTCGATTGACAAATAAAGACAATGGTTTGGTAATGTTCCGTCAACGAATTCATTCTATTATTGCCATTGGAGTGGTTCAAAACATTCAAGAATTTGTCAATCGAAATATCTATACCATTGATGATTATACTGGCTCGTCTATTGAAGTTCATCTTTATAAAAATGATGTTGAAGGTAACTAAATTTGTTGTGATTTTAAAAATCAAATTCAAATATTTTAAAATAATTTATAGATGATATGGACTTTCCGATTCCTGATGTGTCTAAAGCAAATTACCTTGAAGTTATAGGTATGGCTCGTGTAATCGATAATAAATCATTTATTGTTGCATTTCGTATTCGAGTTATCAAAAATCCGAATGAAATCCCAACTCATTTTTTGAATGTGATTCAACAATCATTGTTGTTGGAAAAGCGCATGAAAGTTACGCTTAAAACAAAAGATCAACACAAACAAATAGTAAGCCTTGAATTTCAAGATTATGAAACAAACAATTTAAGCCAACTTGAAAAAACTATTTTGAATATTATTAAAAGGCATGGTAAAGGCATGTTTGGAGTGTCAAGAGATGATATTCGGCGTCATCTGGATCAAGTCAATCCAATCGATATCGATAAAAGCATTTCATTTTTGCAGGACGAATTTTTTATTTTTAGCGTTATAAACAATCGTTTTTTTAAATCCTATTAATAATGAATGATTATCTAATCCAATATCCAATAAATCTATAAGTCTAAACTTTTTTGTCGATAAACATCATTCTCCATCCATCCTGGTTCATGTGAATGTGTCTGTAATGAATGTGAACGATATTTATTCCGTTGTCCAATAAAATATTGATTCAATGTTGATTCTGGTTTAATTGTTTCGAGTACAGTTTGAAAAAGTTTTGGAGTCTTTGGTCGTTCTTTAACAATAGGTTCTACTGGAATTTGTTCAGCTACTTGAATATCGACCATTTCTTGTATTGTTTGCGGTTGATTATCAATATTTAATGTTTTTGTAGACGTTTGTTGCTGTTTTTTGCGCAAAATACGTTGAACTTTGCGTTTCAAAACATTTTCATATTCCGGATAATAACGAAGTGTTTCCCATAGATCTTGCTTTTTCAACGCAAACAACTGTGAATATCCACATGAACGGACATCTGCTGTTCGTTTGGTCTGGCCATGTAGATTGAGGATGGCAATTTCACCGAATACGGATCCTTCACCAAGTGTAACCAACACTCGACGAGTTTCAGGGTCGAATACTTGAATCGTACCTTTGTTAACAATGTACATTTCATGACCAACATCACCTTTACGGCAAATATAATCACCTGGGAGAAACAAAATTGGCTGAAGTTTCAACACCAAATCTCTCAATATACTTCTATTGATATTTTTAAATAAATCTACACGACTTAATGTATGAGAGTGAATGCACAAAGTAAGATCTGTTCGCATCTTTAGCGGTAGTACGCGAATGATTTCCGTTTCATTGAATGTTTTCTGCAAATCCCAAGTAAATTTATACCAAAATCGTACACGTTTCTGAAGATTTACAGGTACTGACAATCTTGTCATGTGTGCGGCAATTTTGTTCAATGAATCAATATAATAATTTTGATTGCGTGTTGCGTGTGCCACAATATCACGAATCTGACCAATGACCATGGCAAATACAAATACACCTAGCAACCATGCAATTAGCATATAAATTCGTTCAAATTCTGTAGTTGGTTTCGGAAGACGACCACCGATGGATGTGGTCGTTCGGAAGGCAAAATAAAAACATCTAAGGTATGGAATTCCTGTGGTAATAAAAAAAAATTAATTAACATGTACAAAAAATAAAACACTCAAACCTTTATTGTTATAAGTCCAAGGTGTATGGCCAAATCCAATCCATTCGGAAACTCGATAGTAAACACATGCACCCAGATGGATAATATATAATTCATAAATCAATGTATGAATTATACGGAAAAGGTATGGGTTTCTCGTTGCTTTATCTACACGTTCGAAAAATTCCCAAAAATCCATAATTTTTATCAAACGATTCAATCGCAATATAAGACTTGTAGCGTGAATATTTCCGCAAAAATTCCAAGCAACTAGCAAAGCGATCCAGTCGAATGGTAGTTGCGATGGAAAATCAATTAAAATGAATCGTCTTGAACGAAAATAATGCTTATGAGTGCGGCCAATCTCATCGATCCAGTTTCCGTTTTCGAGAAATTTTAATCGAGGTTTAAACCAACAACAATCGACCAAATAGATCATATCGGCGATGATGTTGATAATAATCGATTTCAATTGTTCATCACTATTGTAACGAAATACCAAACTATATGGAATCATAGTCGCATTGTAGAAAAAAATAAGCGAAACAATCAATAACCATATAATATAGATAAAACTTTGCGGTTCATAGACCGAATGTTTCAAACGCTGCCAGAATTTTCGTTCAATTTGAACATCATCATTATTTCTCCATTCATCACCGAACATTGATTCGAATAAAGCAACGGATAATTTCTTTCCCTCAATCGGCTCATCAGGACTTTCAGTATCGTCATCAGATTTTGATAATTCATCTTTCGCGTTCATCTCTTCGAAGACACGACGAACAAAATCACCACGATCAGTAAATGCTTTGACTAAATGACGCATTCTTTCCGTGATCCAGGTTGCATGCTGTGCAGAATCTTTCATCTTATCGTTTCGTGGAATAGTATCACCACCACCGCCACTACTAACTATTACAGGTATGGGTGTTTCTTATTTTCGATATAATCAATGATTTATATAAATGAGAAAAATTCGAGTGAACTTGACTTACTTTTAATATTTTGAAAGATAGAAATGGTATCTTCTTCATCGACCACATTATAAGGATAATTTTCATCATCATTTGTTCTCATTGAAGGCGATTTTATTGATGTGGAGAAATGTTCATCTTCCGTTGATCCGGATGATCGCTGCGTTGATCCAGAATTCACTCGTCGTCTGGAAGGTGATAAATCGCATTGTCTAGATAGTGGAGGTTTAAATTTTTTTGATGATTCATTAACTTGGCTTTCATTTCTAAAATTGATTATATTATTTGGTATCATATCCATAGACCAACGAAAAGATGGTTTAGAATAAATTTTAAGATAACGTTTCGCATCTTCAACTTCACCATCATCATAAGATGAACAAGTATTTGGAATTTGAATATTATCAGAATCATCATCCGATTTATTTGATTCTGAATATTCCGATAACTTTTGCTTATCAATTTTTCTATGTTCAAGATTCGGTGTTGACACGACGAGAATATCACCATTATTCGGATGAAATCGGTTGATCGATATATCTAATTCTGAATAATTTGAATCATCTAAATCGAAACTTTTCTCTTGTTCAACTGGAGCAAGAGTAGCATTGTTATCGTCAAGATTTGTTACGAATTTTTTCTTGAACAACGATTCCACTTCATCATCATCGCCATTATTTTCAATGGAGTTTTCAATTTCCATTGTTTTTCGATTCTAATCGATATGGAGCGATAACACAATTTGATTGAATTCATAAGAAACTCTAAGTTTATCTCTTTTTTTTCAATTTTTCTATCTGACCAAATTGTAATGGCTTGGCTGGAGTTGCCGCTGTAACCGAAATTACTATTTCAGGTTATATTTCTACATTTCATTGTTCATTTAATATTTGGTGTAGTGGTAAATTACCGTACACAGTTGTCATGGTTGTTTGTATTTAATCCAGGAAAAAACTAATTTAATTTAGCCCATCATCGTCATCATCACGATCAAAAAAAAAGACTCCGTATTAAATTGACAATAGCCTTAAACAAGAATTATAATAGATATATCACGCTTTTTTCATCTACCACCATAGGACAACAGGTCTTGTTGTGCAATATATATTATCCAAACACGAATGCAAGCATATATGATCTAGTCTGAATCTCAATTTCTTATAATATTTTCTATATGATCCTGGATCTGACGAAAAAATGCTACATCCCGTAATGTTTATTTATATTTCATTTAATTCATCATTATTGATAATGATTGATATTGTTGATCATGACATTATTTTTTTTTTTTTTTTATAAACTAAAGTAAACAAACATTTCGACAGAAGGAAAGAATACTTTCTGTCAAATAATGTTGACACAAGTCATTGTCATCATAATTGTTTAGCCATCTTTCAACGGCTAACCATTATGAAAATTTAAACTTTCAGTTTTTATTTTTCGATTCTTTATCGGTTTTATTAACGATTTATAATCTATGAATAATTTGGATATTGGATACTGTATTTTTTTTGAAATTATGAAATTCTTTTCATTTTCTCTTCATTTTATAATTTTGTGTTTATTGTTTGAATTTTTGTTTCGTTATTATATAATAATATTCCTATTTTATTGGTATAGAAATTGCCGTTATTTTCTTTAGATAGAAATGAATGAAAAATCAAAAAAATTCTACATTTGATTCTTTTTTTTGATTCATTGAAGGAAATGTAGACAATACGACATAATAGCAAAACAAAAAAAAAATACATGATAGGCATACTTCATAATCATCTATCATATAGATTCAATATAGTTATAACCAGTTCGGTTTCAGGATTTCCTGCTTCACTACATCTATATATAGCGTTTATTCAATTCTGTGTGAGTAATAGTTGTAGTGTCATTCAAATGGAATATATATTTGTAACTTTGCTACTACCTCCGTTTGGATCATATACAAATATTATACCAAATCATCGTTATTTACATCAATTATTGAAAAAAAAAGATTTTCGTATTTGAATTCATATGAGTTGTAATTTATTTTCTAGGAAAAAATCGTCAACAAACTTTTTGGTTCATTTCATAAATTACAAAATATTTATTTAATGTGGTAAAGAACCTTGGAGTTTTTTTCGATTTTAAATAACAAATATCGATATCGGTTGAATTTTTTTTTTTGATTAAAATTTGCTTCATACTTATTCATTCCATATGTTTTCAAGGTTGGTTGTAATTGAAAACGATCATTTTTATTGTCAATTTTTTTTTTGCTTTTTCAACTAGATATGGGCAATACGGACACCAAATTATCTTATCGACAAGCTGTAATCAATCTAACTTCCCGATCACAACCAATCGAGCCAGATGATGAATTTTGGTCACAATTTTGGCATGAAAATCATATCGATTCAATAGGCGATGTATTTGCATTGTTGACGGCTCAAGAGATCCGTCAACTTCGCGATGAATCGCCATCAAATCTTTCCACATTGTGTTATAAAGCCGTAGAACAATTGGTTAGGGTTACGGACACATTGTGCAATACGGCCAGTCAACATCGAACAGTACTCACTTGTTCTGCCTTATTGACAAGAATTCTTCCCTATCTTTTTGAAGATTCGGATTGGCGGCAATTTTTTTGGACACAATTTCCGCTTGCAGAATCGACTTCAGTTGATGAAAACAATTCGACTTTATCATCATCATATCATCCCTATAATCGGCCATTGAAATCAGATATTCCTGGATGCGAGATTCTAAACAAACAAATTCCGTTATCGCATTCATTATTGTTAGCTATCGCAGATTTAATGTTTTGTCCAGATTTTACTGTAGCACCATTAGACTCAAAAGGAAATAGATTCGGTGCGCCTGATACACCTCCCGAAGATTTACAATCAATCGATAGTTGTGAATATATTTGGGAAGCTGGAGTTGGCTGTTCCATAGGGTCACCAACATCAGCAACATACGATAATCATCGTACGCAATTGTTACGATTATTGTTGACCTGTTTCTCCGAATCAATCTATTGTTCAGCGGCACACGTTGGTCACCAGCCAAATCGTTGGATACAATTTTTCACTTCTGTCGAGAATCGTCATGCTTTACCATTATTTACATCATTGTTGAATACGGTTTTTGCATATAATCCGAATAGTTTTTTGCCGTTCAATCATCTATTATTCCAAGATTCTAAAGAACCTTTGGTGGAAGTAGCTTTACAAATCTTAATTGTCATTTTGGATCATGACTTTTCAACACCAATCTTATCATCAATAGAAGAGGCAAAAAAATCACCAGTTTCATCGCAAGATAATCTTTTTATCAATTACATAAGCCGAATACATCGTGAAGATGATTTCGAATTTATATTGAAAGGATTCACAAAACTACTAAATAATCCATTACAGCAATCATATTTGCCTAATTCGACGAAAAAAATCAAATTTCATCAGGAATTGTTGGTTTTATTTTGGAAGATTTGTGATTATAACAAAAAATTCATGTATTATGTTCTGAAAACTTGCGATGTTTTGAAAATTTTAGTACCAATTCTCTATCATTTGAATGATGCTCGTGCCGATCGATCACGCGTTGGCCTTGTACACATTGGTGTTTTCATAATTCTCCTTCTTAGTGGTGAACGTAACTTTGGCGTCCGGCTAAATCGTCCTTACCAAGCGGTGGCACCTATGGATTTACCCATTTTCTCTGGAACACATGCTGATCTATTGGTGATAGTATTTCATAAATTAATCACTACTGGTCATCAACGTTTGCAACCATTGTTTGATTGTTTACTTACAATCTTGGTTAACGTCAGTCCGTATTTGAAAACATTGTCAATGGTTGCTTCAGCCAAAATTCTTCATCTACTTGAGGCATTTTCAACACCATGGTTTTTGTTCAGCAATCCAACCAATCATCATCTGGTCTTTTTTCTGCTTGAAATATTCAACAATATTATACAATATCAGTTTGACGGTAATTCCAATTTAATTTATACAATCATACGTAAACGGCAAGTGTTTCATGCGTTGAGTAATTTGCCCACTGATTATGGTATAATTCAACGATCATTGAATCAAGCAAAGCTTCAAGCTTTGATATCAACTAATCATACTTCCGGACAAATGAAAAGATTCAATAGGCAACATTCGAGTCAATCTAGTAAACATCAAGGAAGACCTTTATCCTTGATAGAATCATCAACGGCCCAATCATCAATAATTGATTATGATGTAACGGCATCTCATTCCAACCCATCAACACCCACTGAATGCAATAATGAAAACAAAATATCATCGTTGGTTCATAAGTCTGAATCAACATCAACAAATCATAAAATTACATCAGCACCAGTCGATATGAATATTTTGACTAATGAACCATCGAATTCACCAATTCCATCATTGATCTCGACTTCAACGAATCATATGAATATTTCTTTGGCTGCTTTGCCTAAATTGGAAAAAATGACCGAAAGAACACATCCTAATCATAAAATAGATTCTGAGGATAGCGTAGGTGATAAATTCATTCAAAACAATCCTGAAGATATTGTCAACACTAATCATCACCATTGTCAAGAGCATTTATCAGCCAATCGAACGAATTCAAGAAGGCCAAAATCAATGTCAAGGCAATCATCAACAGCATCGGATGATCAATCTTCTGCTGGTTCATCTTCAAAAGGATCAAAAGATCAAAAAAATATTGCACTAGACACGGGAAGTTGGCATCCTTCGACTGATTGGATTATTTCCTGGAAACAAAAATTACCTTTGCAAACAATCATGCGAATGTTACAAGTATGCCATTTGAATAGCTCTTGTGAAATGATATTTCAATTAATTTTTTCCCATAGGTTTTAGTACCACAGGTGGAAAAAATGTGCCTGGATAAAGGAATAACAGATGAAAATGAAATATTAAAATTTCTTCAACATGGCACATTAGTAGGATTATTGCCTGTACCACATCCTATTTTGATAAGAAAATATCAGACAAACATTGGCACAACAATATGGTTTCGAACCTATATGTGGGGCATCATATATCTACGTAATAGTGATCCACCTATCTGGTATGATACGGAAGTGCGTCTGTTTGAGATTCAAAAAAGTTGAACAATTATATCAAAATAGCATACGTATCACACACACAAACAACAAATCTCAATTTATTGTTGCCCATTTTACATCATTTTCTCAACTTTATATTTGTGTATGTTATATAATGATGGAATGGCTCTTATCTGGATTTTTGAACTAATATTGGAATTTGATTTCTTGAAATTTTTTAAAATTTAAATTTCTGTACATGGTATATGAATGATACAAGTATTCACGTGATTCTCACACACGATTATAATCAAATTAAACAAATTTTTTTTTGTTCCATTTTTTGATTTTTGATTCTTAAAATTATAAATTTCATCATTTTAAATTTGATTAAAAAGATTTGTCATGGATGATTCTGTAATACTTTTGGAAAATGAAGATTCTTTACCATCTAGATCATCAGTTAACAAATGCTTGCAAAGTTTCAATGTCCAAAGAATTCGTAAACGAAAACATGAAGACAACACAAGCGGAAAATCTAACAAAAAATTGGCCACAATGAAACAACTCGATTATCAATTCACACCATGGTCCCAAATCGAAGAACTTATTATGGCTCGTTATTTCATTTATGATTCATTATACTTGGGCAATACTAGTGATTATTCATCCGAAATGGAATTTAACCAGTCGAGCCAAATTTTTAACCGTAAATTTAATTTGGATGCCAAACCAGAAAATATCATTTCTGAGCATTTACATTTGGCACATGGATGTATTTGTGATTGGATACAAAGATGTACAAACTTACCGAACAGATCCGTTCAATTTATCATGCAACATTTAAAATCAATTGAATGTATGGTGAATATTTTACTCGAAGAATTCAAATTGGAGATTATTCAGAATAACGTTGAAAATTCGAATTTTTCTATTCTTTATAACCTTTATTCGATTGGTGTAATCAACTTTTGTAATGTTTTATCAAGTTATTCAGATGAGATCTACAGCATACGTTTTTTAGCTAAGAATCTCAAATGCCCATTATGGATTGTTCAATGTCGCCATGATTTGGCTCATGCATGTTCGAATCCACCATCATTGAAAACGTTAAAAAATGCAATTACATTCGGCCTTCGATGGATGGATGAATATTTTTGGTCGGCAAATATTCATAACGAAATGCAGTTTCGATCGATCGGTCCGTTTCCAGTGTTAGATTATAGTCCACCCCAACATCTCATCTATCAAAATATGGAGCGGCAAAAAATTTATCATAATTGCTGGAACGTCGTTCTTTCACCTGATTGTACAGGAAAACGTGCTGCAAATATATTGAAACCAATCGAACGCTACATGAATCATGATCCAAATTCATTCATTGGAATTGTAGTCCAGATTTTGATTTCTGATGTTTCCAGAGTATCGAATCAGATAATAGATTTAAATTCATTTAGACCATTATTACTTCGTCGTTGCAGCCGATTGTTTCATATAGTATTTGCTTATGAGCCCGAACATATGCTATTACTTTTGCTAAATTTGATCATTGATACTGTAACAGATCTTCAAAAATCAGAAAACATACAATTGGATTCATCATTGAGTATCCAAATCGGCTGTCTATGGCTTGAACAGATCTTCAAAATGATAGTCATGCCATTAGAAAAGAAGCAAACTTCATTCGAAAAAAGTTTTCTTTTGTTACCAGACTCGAAACGTTTGCTACATGAAAATCAATTTGCTTGGTATCGTCTATTTCATAAGCTCGTGAAATTGGATCCCAATCCAATTTTGATAAGAGTCACAAGAATTTTTTATGAACAATTCCTTTGCGATGATCGAAATATATTCTTAATATCCTGGCAGAAATATCAACAAATTTTAAAATTAATGAAAATTTCGATCGGTAATGAATATCACACCAAAAATATGAATCGATCCCAACCTAATGGTAATATTTTGACGGTTGATGAATTAAAAAAAGAAATTGTTTCTAAAAAACGTTTAATAACACCACCATTGATTCGAAAAAATCCTAACTGGAATCGAGTATTCATTGGCGCTTGTTTGAATTAAAATAATAATTCACTATCACTAATTCTTATTATCACAATTGAAGGCTTGTCCCGATACACATGCGTAATGCTTTAAAACTATGTAATCTTCAAATTTGAAAATGGATCCATCCAAACCAAAATGACTCATCATCATGAATTGATTTTGTACTCGATATTTGATCGTGTAACATTATGATCCATTTCTTTTTCTTGTATATACGATAATAATAATAATAATAATAATAATTAATAAAAGAAGAAACTAATAAAATTATAATTTTTGAAATTTGAATAATATTTATCCACATTGATGCAAAAATGGCTTGATATTTGAATCATTCATCCATGACAACGTCATTGGTTTGTTTTGTTTGTATATTGTTCATTCCATTTCATTGTGAAAATCATGAGCATAAATTGTTGAACATCCCATTCCACATTCATTGGATCATCATCATAATCATAATTTTTATCACCAACATTTAAAAATAATGAAAAGGTAATGACAAAAAAAAATAAAGATGATTTGATTTATATAATCTTAACAAACATTTTAGACAATTTATATCAGTGGATATTTTTAGCAAATTGACATCATTTTTGTAATTGTATTCAAAATTGATTTTTTTTTCTCTTTGATTCGCTTAGAATAGAAAATCAATTAGTTATAGGTGAATCATTTAATGAAGTGATGTCATCTTTTGTTGAAGTTATTTACAAGTTATTTTTTTCACCACTAAGATCATTATATTGTCGATCGATTATTGAATCGACGATTGTCATCATATATTATTATTCGAAAATTTTCATCTATGATGATGATGATGATGATGTTTGCAAAACAAAAGACTTTTCCACTTATTCAAACATATAAAATATCCGAACCAATTATAAATATTTGTTCTTGTATAGTCCATCCGTCTCTTTAGTTACTAATACATCAGTTTTTGACCCACTTACCCGTTTATTATTTGTTAGTTAAAATCATCATCATTCATTATAATATCATTCCAGTTCGACTATATATATATATCAAACCCCATTTACGTCAATTGACTCTTTTCTTTTCTCCCTAATAACAAATGAACAATCGATTGAAGTATGATGATGATGATGATGGCAATGAATCATAAAGTTTCTATAAGTATGATAATAATAATTAGTTTTGAAAATCGAGATTTTTTTCTGTTTTTTTTTTTTTTTTTTTTTTTGGTTCTCAAAAGAATGACTTTCAACTATACGAAAACACCAATTGACAACGAATACCAACTAGATCCAAAAATGAAAATTGATCCAGCTATATAGTCTATATGCGGGGAAACAAACATCCTGGGGAAAAACCACAGCTAAAACCGTATTGCGGGTATTCTATGAAGACATATTCTGAACATTCATAGTTGCACAAAAATTTTTTTTTCCTATTCTCGAAACATTCTCAATTCATTTTATTGCTAGTTGATTTTGCTCAGTGTTTGATTTATCAACAACAACAACCTAAACCTAACGACAATCAACAAGAGCAAAAAAACGACAAGATAAATTGCAAATTACAAACCTCCTCAATTATTATATTCATAAGTGTTCATCAGAATAACGAATCAATAATTATAAGCTCTACAGTGCAACTTGGAAACGTTTGTGAATGTTATCAAAACTTATGCACATCACAGAATCTCATAAGTGTTTGATGTATATTTGAATGTGATTAATACTGAGCTCAACCATATTTGTATAATCGATTGGTAAAACAAGATGGAAAAATATTCTAACCTTCGTATCGTACACATTCCATTAGCTTCGATCGATGAAGATGATGACGATGATAATGATAATACTGCTAAGAATTGTGAAAACAAATCTAAAAACATAAAGGAGGTAAGCACTTTAAAACTAATGTCGTCATCACGATCCGAAGAATCAATTGAATGGAATTTTCATCAACAATTGATGAGTCCGATAAGCGATTTAAACACACCGACAACGCCTTTTACACATCATACAGTGACGAATACAACTGATACTGAAGACTTTGGCACCGATACTGGATTCTTTAGTTCAGCATCACTATCTTCATCAAAACGTTCTTCAATCGTTGATTTAGATCTTATTATCTCTAGTCTTCCATTGAATTCTTTGTCATCAAATAAGTTTTCAAATTCTGCATCAATGAGCCATGTTACAGACCATGATGATGGTGAATCATTTTTAAATGATGATGTGGCTGAGGAATCGGATGAAATGACTATTCTCAAAATGACTGATGATTTTGAGGATTTTTCTCGCGATCAAGATTCGATATCTGCATCATTAGAGGATCTGGTTAATTCGTTTGATGAAAAAGTTAAAAATTGTTTGAAAAATTATGATGAAAACGTCGACAAACTCGCTCCCGTTCAGATGCGAACATTAGATGAAGTCATCCAAAATAGACCGTAAGTAAACATTATTATAAATCATTCATTAATAACTTCATTCATAGTGCTTGGTGGACATTAACCGGAAATTATGGAGGCATTCTTCCGATCGATTGGGAGAAACTATCTCCTGAAGATCAAATCAATGAATCAATAACAACGATTATTAATGATGAGTCTGATATAGATGAAGATGATGGCGATTCAAAATTGAAAGAATTGATAGATTCATGTTTGGAAATAGAACAAGGACAGCAAGATTCAATTAAAACGGCTGAACAAGTTTTAAAAGAAATTGATGACATCATCACGGGAAAATCTTTCCAGCAAATTATGAATTGCAATTTGGATTCGAATTCTCATTGCAGTTCTTCACCGCGATGTTCAAGATCATCATCAATTGCATCGTTTGATTATATACCAGTGATTCTTCGTTCGACATTCTATCGATTCTCGTTGGACAAACTGAAAACATTCTCATTGGATCAATTACAAGATTTATATGAAGATCTGGAAGGAAAAACGCAAAAACATTCACAAGAATTAATTAATCGCCTTGCTGAACGCGATGAACTTGAATATGAGAAAGAATTAAAAAGTGCTTTTCTTTCATTGTTGGTCAAAATTCAAAAACGTCGTAAAGATTTTTATAAGAAATATGGTAATAATCAGCAACAAGGGCAACGATATCGGAAACATCGTTATCTGACCACTGTCATACCTTATTGCAAAGATATGAAATTCACTAAGAATATTCAAGCATTACAAACATTAATTAAAAGTAAGTGACTGATTCTGATCGATTTGAATTGAAATAAATTTTTCTTTGATTTGATAGTTCTTAAAGCAATGTTGGACGATTCGCCGGCTGTACCAGCCTTGCTGACTGATTATATTTTGAAATTCATTTGCCCATCAGATTTGAACCAGAATGAAAATGATCATTATCATCAGAACATACGGCCAAAATCATCACCGCAAATTTCACAGATGATAATAAAGAATAAAAAGAATGATTCGGTGAATTTTTCACGATTTCTGAATCATACTTTTCGTGCAGCATCGCTTAGATCCTTTTCATTTCGTGATTCAGTTTTCGGGGATGGATATGTTGCAACAAAAACAACAAATACAATGGCGGCACAAGATCTAGTCGATAATTACGAAAAAAGTCGATCAACATTGTTAACTAATATTCTTGACAAAGCAACCTCAAACCCGGCTTCCGTAATTTTAGCTTGACTTCAATATTGAAAAAATACATTCTTTTCACAAATCATTCTTTTGTTGCTATTGAAAATTGTCTTAAAAGAGTTTATATTTATTTAAAAACACTTACCCACAAATTCAGGATTTGGAATTTTATAGATAGAAAATTCAAAAAGTGCACTCGTTTTTTGCAAATGCTTTTTAAGATACACAACCTTTATTCCAAATTTCATTTATTTTGTCTGTTTTCGTTCAAAACTTTAATAAAAAACATGTTGAATATTAAATGATATAACCGAATATACGTTATTTTAACCGTTATTTCTGGCTTTCGATAATTTCGTTCAGAATCTCAAAAAAAAACTTTCCAAAAAATTGATTTAATCGTAAAATTTCCGTGCATTTTTTTCATTTTGAGAAATATTCCGAATTTTTTCCTAAAAAGAATTTCGCTCAATTTATATTCATTACATCTGATGCATCGATGAATCTAACTATAATGTTTCGAAAATTTTGTTTCCGTGGCCTGAATATTGCCTCAAATTTAACCCCAATCAAATATTCACAAACAAGAGCGTCAACTTTCTGCTTGAAAGGCATTCATGAGCCAGAATATTTGGATTATCTCAAGCCACAAATCCCATTTTATAATCTAATCAATATTCAGGTTTGTACTTGTAAATCTTTACTTTTTAAAACATAATTTTTATTTTTATTTGTTTCAGATAAAAGCTCATGATTTTGCAGTGTTGGAATCATACGGATCATATCTACATCGTTTATCCAATCGATTAGGACTGGTGGTGGTAAAATATTGGTGTGCACCAAATACAACGAAAAAAATTGAAACACTTCAACATGAATCTTCCGTTGTTCAACATGAATATGAATTGAATTTATATGAAAGAAATATTCAAATTGAAAAAGTTAGTTCCCGTATCATGTCATTATTAGTGGAAGTTGTTCATCGATCATTACCAGCCGGTGTTCAACTATCTATACATGAACATAATCATGAATTACATGAGAAAACACGCTATATCACTGATCATGAATTATTGCAATACAAAAAAGAATTGAAACTATTATTGGACAACAAAAAAGAAGATGAAGAGGAATTGACAAGCGGAAAAAAGAAAAAATAGATTTTTTTTTTAATTTTTATTTAAATTTCAAGATTTCCAATAAATTGAATAAACATGACAATTTTTAGTTTGTTAATCTAGATTGCTTAATTTGATATCGATGTTTTTTGGATTGTAAATGTTCTTGGTAAGATTTGCCACCACTGATTTGAACCTGACATAAATCACAATAAAATTGACCAGATATAAAAGTTTCGCTTTGATCGGCATTACTATCATCGTTACTGGCCATTCTTCGAATCGCCAATTCATCTAATAATGAATGAATTTTTTCACGTTCTAGTGGTTTAGATTGAGCTCGTAAACAGTGATCAACAATCCGAATGGCGTGATCACGAACTTTTTCATTCCATTCATTCAGATTAGTTGTATCCAAACGATAAACATTTGGTACTTCACGAATATTTTCAGAAATCAAAAATCGTCGTCGTATCCATTTTATTTGTTTGTTCACGTATGATCGGGTTCGTTGTTTGAGCATCAAAATTCCATGGCCAAGCTTCAGCTGTCCGTCATATGAAAGACGTTCTTCTTTGTTCATTACTAAATAACGATGAAATTCTTTTAGGCCTATCGTCTGAAATATTCCTTCACTGTAATCGGCCTTTTCTCTTTCAATACGCTTGGAATTATAACAATGATGAAATTCAGACAATTCATTTAATAAACCTTGATGAATCATATCATCAACTCGTGCATCTAATCTTTCATCAAGCACTTGTTTGTCACAATCAACCCAAAAAATTATTGAATTTTTAAACCTTAATGGTCCACCATGTCTGGATCCACCTTGAGATCGTTGTTCTTTAAGGATTTGGCTCATTTGGCGACCAGTTTGTTGATACACCTGCAAACATCGAATAACTTTTCTTCGATTATTAACATGCAATATATTCGCTGATTCAGGATCAATTTCAATCAAGAATCGGTGCAATTTTTCATCCGATATTGATCGTAAATTTTTATAGGTCAATTTCTGTTTTTGTAGCAAGTCATTTACAGTGTCAATTTGGTCATCTAAAATTTCTGAATGACTTTCTATCGTATCGATTTTAAATTCATTATCTGAAATTATTTCTTGTTTCGATCCGACCAATGTATCCCACAATATTGATTCAATATAGTAATTTGTTCCGCCGACGATAATAGGAATTTTTCTTTTTGATATAATTTCATCAATCTAAATAATAATAAATTAATCAATTATAAAATAATTATGCCTTGTTGAAACTTACAGATTTCATGGCAAGCTTCTGAAAATCTAAAACTGTAAATTGTTGAAATGGATCAATCAGATCGATGAGATGATGTGGAACTTGTGCTCGTTCATTTGGCAACGCCTTGTTTGTAGCAATATCTAGACCTTTATAAATCTATCAGAAAGAAATTATAAATAAAATAAATTCAAACAATTAAAAATTAAAAATAATAATAATAATTAAAACACCTGCATTGAATCAGCCGATATGATTTCAGCATTTTCATAATGTTCAGCCAATTCTAATGAAAGTTTTGTTTTTCCACATCCTGTAGCACCAATTATAACAATCATTGGATCATAACTGATTGTGGCTTTCGAAACCATTGAACAAAAATTTCGCAAATTCCAAAAAAATCTCATTTATCATTTCATGAAACGAGTGCATTATTCATCATAAAACACATTGCGGAATTTTTCGAAATTCTCATTGAGCAAGATCTGGGAAACATTATCACGTGATCATATTTTGTTGCATCATAATCATTGAAAATGAGTGATTTTGAAATTTGATTGTGTCAAATTTTCTTGCTCATTTCAAATAATTTTTGTGATTAATTCCTGACATAAAAATGGATGACCGTAATGATTTAATTGTGACAAGAACTAAAGTTCAGCATTCAGAAGATGAAAGTAATAGACATCTTTTCGAAAATTTAGAAATGAGACGTCTTGGTTTGCCTACAGAATTTTTCAGTGCAAAATCCAAAAGATTTCATAATAAAAAAAAGAAACGAAATCAAAATTTAATCATCGATCGAATATTGAATAATTTGAATGAATTTCAAATTAGTTCTTTGGATGATTCAGATGATAAAAATATTTCTAATGATAAAGTTGAAGACAAATTTAAAATACAGCATCACCTTATCGAATCAAATGTCAATGTTGAAATGTCTGAGATCTTTGAAACAAATAATTCCAATTTTGATTCTGATGAAAATTCTCAAGACTATGATAATGATGAAGAGAATGAATTGTTGGGAAATTTACAAGAAGATTTGGATGTTTCAATGGAAGAAAATGAAGATGATATTGTCGAAGTTCCAACCTTTGTTATGACAAATAACAGCTACGATTATCAAGATGTGCTGGCAAACAATTCTATCAACGATGAACAAAAAAATGGTGATAATATGATAAACTTGGATTTTGTTACTCCTAAAAAAGGTGGTGATTCAAGAAAGGAAACAAGATCAAAAAAAAGAAAGAAAAAAATCCGTTTTAATGTTTATTGGCGACAACGTTTCATACTATTTTCTCGTTTCAATCAAGGGATCAAATTAGACGATGAATCCTGGTATTCTGTTACTCCAGAAGCCATTGCAAAACATATTGCTGAACGTTTGCAAAACACATTGGCTAAACGTTATCCAAATCGTTGTAATGCCGGTTTTATAATCATGGATCCGTTTTGCGGTGCCGGTGGTAATGTCATACAATTCGCTTTACAATCTTTGATACAAAAAGTATATGCGATTGATATTGATCCTGAAAAGATTGCAATGGCCAAACACAATGCCCGTATCTATGAATGTGATGATAAAATTGAATTTATTTGTGGTGATTTTTTCGAATTGACCAAACATAATCGTTTTCGAGATTTGATCGATGCTTGTTTCTATAGTCCACCATGGGGTGGACCAAATTATATTGACCTTAAAAAATTTTCATTGAATCACATGATACCAAATGGATTCGACATTTGTCGTCATACATCTAAATATCTAACACCAAACATCATTGTGTTGTTACCAAGAAATTTTGATGAAACCGAACTTCAAAAAGTTTCTGATTTAGTTTACAATATTGATTCTAATAAACCAGCACAGCAAGCCCGAATGGTCGAATTGGAACGGAATATGATCTTCAATAAAGTCAAAACAATTACTGCTTATTTTGGTGACACAATTGATGGATTCAATGAAGTTCCTACCAAAGTTTTGTTCGAAACAGAATAAATTTATTTTAAATTTTCTCATTCATATCACAGCTATTTTGAACAATTCGATGTATCCATTGTTTTGTATCTAAAATAAAGTAATTTTTTGTTCGCCATTCTGATTCTTCATATTCGAACCATTTTTGTACGGAAAATGAAGGAAAAAAGAATTCAATCTCACGACGTGCAGTTTCAGGTGAATCCGAACCATGGGTTGCGTTTCGCGTATCAGTTATACCGAATATACCACGAATCGTTCCGGGTTGTTCCAAACGAGTTTTGAATACTTTGGTTGAACCCATAAGTTGGCGCCATTCTTGTATGGCATTTACTTTTGCTAAAACATGGATAGCTAATTCACCACTATTCATCAGGGAAACAAGACGTTCAAAAAAAAATTTTCCTTTATGTTCTTCGTAGAATGATTCTGCTTGCATTCTAGTTAAATGTATTTGAGTAGATTTTAGAAATAAAAATCCATTTTCAAAAATTATTGACCGTATTTCTTGTAAACAACTTGGATCTTTACAGATGTGTGGTTTGATGATTGCCAATGTCAATTCAAGACGTTGATCATCATTGAAGTTGTGTGTAGATTTTAATATTGAATTTTCTCGAATTATTCGCTGACGATTCGTGATTATTCGCTGTATCGATTTTGCGAAAAGATTTATTCGATTCATTTGTATCATTGCAGAACTTAACTCTGTCATATGGTTGAAATCAATGAAAACATCAATTACGTTGTTTTAGAATGGTCGATTTTTTAGAAGCGCTAAATTCAAATAGAATATAAATCCTTATACTGAACCAGGAAATATTTTGAACGCACACAAAATGAGAACGTTTGAATCGATTGTAGCTCTATAATCAAAAAAAAAAAAAAAAACGAAATCAACGGGAAACATATGTTTATTAAACGATCCAATTTGAACGTCTGGTAACTACACAACAAATCGTTACTATGGCAACGTACCAGAATTTGTGTGTATGTATGAAACATTTTATATGATGATGTGATTCAAGTAAATGGTGATTTCATTTTTGAAAACAAAAAAAAAATAAAAATAAATCGACGTTATTTTCCATTAGTATAAAAAATGAATCGGCTAAATCTAAATGAATTAGATCAACAATTGATCAACTGTACAATGGGATCGAAATCCAATTCGTCAATATCTTATGGTCAATTATATGATATTGCTCGATCGATCATTGCTATCGATTTTGATCAAACTATAAATTCGAATAACAAATCCTCTAACGATGGCAAGAATTCTGATCACGATGAACTAGAAAAAACATTGACTAAAATACTGCAATTATGTCAAACGATAATTAATTTTTTATTGGCCGACATCAGACGACTTGAAGTGGATCGTACAGAATTGACCAATCGAAATAATTTAATTCAGGAAAATCGTAAACTACGAAAACTACTACAATTGCAACAAAAATCTATCATATATAGGCGAATGAATTTTTTATCCATTACAAATTCGCCTGATCATGAATCAATCATTGATCAAAATGGAAATAATGGTAATAATGATGACAATAGCTTATATAGCTTAGATCAATTGCCCACCGATTCCAAATCTAGTTGTTTGAATTCATCGAAAATTCAATGCTCATATTGTTCGAAAATTTTCAGTGATTCTCAAGCTTTCACTAAACATTTACAACTTCGTCATTTTAGTTCCAATATTGATGATCCTTCACAATCGCTTCAATCATCTGTAGCTTCAAATCTTTCATTTGTACAGCGTATATTGCAACAACATTGTTGCTTAAAGCAGCAACAACAGGAATTATTACAGTCATCGGATATATCAGTATCAGACAGTAAAATCGAAGAATTGTGTTCAGAAATAGATATTTTGAAAGATAAACTATCAAAAACAGAAACACAGTTGAATGAAGAAAAATCTGCAAGAAGAACATTAGAAAATGATTTGAAAAATAATTTTCAAGAACAAATTCAGTCAATCAAAACAAAATTAGAAAATAAAATTAAAAAGATTCAATTACATCAACGACAACATACCAAAATAGATCATAATAATTATCAAGAAGAATTAATGGATAAAAATCACAATGAAAAAAATCAGCAACAGAAATCTAATGTTCATTCAAAAATGGATAATATGGCTAATAAAATGGAAATTTTTGAAAATGAACAAAAAATGATTACACCTGCAGAATTAATTACAAAATCAAATGAAACTGAGAATGAACCAAGTAAGTTGGAGCCGATGATTGTTACTGAAGAATCTCAATTGAAAAATTCTGAAAATGGAAAACAAATTGTTAATGAAGATGATGATAAAAAATTGAAACAAAATTTACGCATGGAATTGATCTCTCAATTAACTACAAAACGGGAACAACGTCAGAAGCAAATTCCTGTTAGCACAGAAATCAATCATACAAAGAAGCTGCAACAAACAAACAAAGGGGAAAATAATGATTCGGAATTTTCGACGAAAAAACTAGAAACAAAATCATTAAAGCAACCAACGGATAAGGCGGTTGAAAAGAACACAAAGAATAAAAATGAAATGCAACTGAATATTGTCAAAAAAGATTATGTCGACAAAGAACAAACCAAAGCCGATATTTTTAACTCTATCGAAACTCGAATCAAATCTTATCTAGATAAAGAAAATGAAATTGAGAAAGGACAAAAAGAAAATATTACGGATGAAAATCAATTTCATCAAGCAATGAAACGTATACACCAAGATCGAAATCTATTAATACAGCAATCAAGACATGATTATGATTTTGTACAGATTGAAACATCAATCCGAGATATGATCGATATGAAATTGAAGAATGAAATTCAAGAAAATGATAGTCTTCCGAATTCTGATCAAACAAAAGAAGAAGAAAAAGCACAATCTTTGGAGAACAAAATTGAAATCATTGAAATTGGAACTAAAATGAAAAAATCTCCGGAACCTGAAAAGAAAAAAGATGATACAAATTCGACAAAAGAATTACTAAACGGAACGAATAATTTAAAATCAATTCTAAAGGATCCGACAAAAATGGGCAATAATAAACGTAATATCACATTCAATAACGAAGTAATTGAGTTTGAAATTAGCCCGTTAGCTAGTGATAATGATGACGATGATGATGATTGGACACCAACTGATGATCATCTACCGATGGAGAGTGTTGAATCAGAAATCGAAATAATCAATACAAATGAAGACAATCGAGTACAATCAATGAACAATTCCAAACGAATGTTTATCATTGGTGATGATTTGAATCTTACTTTTCGTGGTGATCAAAAAAGTTCAACTACTTTCGAAGGTGAAAAAATATTTCTCAATAATGATGATGATGAAAAACAAAAATTACAAGAAATATCATCGATATCGTCATCGACCACTTCTTCGACGACCAGTTCTGAAGATGAAAATGAACAAGTTATTAGAAAAACGCCTATAAATGAACCGATAAATAACTATAATCAACAAAACATTCAACAAGTGATAAAAGTAGATGTTCATGGTAAATCATTGTTAGTCAATAGTAATGAAAACTCTCCCATTCCGGTTCCTGCAAAACGAAAGAATGTTCCTCAACCAGTTACTACTAACACATTCAATCATGCACTTAATTCGTTACTTGATAACGATAATGAAAAAATAGATAAATCCAATAATGAACAAACACGTCGTGTGTCTGAATTAGCTGAATTGATTGAGAAAAAACTTCAAAGTCCAGCACGATCTAGTCTTTCTCAAAACTCTACTAAAAAACTGCCACCCCTAGGTTCGTTATCAAATCTTAAGAAATCATCCACATCATCGTCGGATAATCAATCAATAATAGCACCAACAGGGAATGTAACTTCAACCAAAAGTGATTCAAGTTTTCTAAATAATACGAATTTGAATTCTCGAAACAATATACTTGATGCATATGATTTATATGAATTCTGAATTTTACATAATTAAATATCGTATAATAAAATTCATTAAAATAAGCATATAGACAAATTTTTTCGAAAAAATAAGCGAACATGAAATTTCTGATGGTCGAATTCTTTTTGAAAATAAAACAATCGATTGTATCGAGTAGGTTATTTTTTTTTTGGAATATTGACATACGCAATCAACGATTGGCGCCCAAAATTTTATTCACGTTAATTTAGTGATTAAATAATAAACAGATTTAAATAACGAAAAAATGGCTAACAATGATATTTCAGGTTCAAAAAATGGTAAGTTTTGAATCGATTTCAAATAGACGATAATTTTTCACTTTTGGCAATAGATATCATATTCGATTCGGAATTTATTCAATTTTATTTGGAAATTCGAAAATCTCAAGGCGAAAATGTGTTTATTTTGTTCAATCATGGATCATACTATACACTTCATGACAGCAATGCTGAATATGTTTCGAAAAATTTCCTGAACACTACTGAAAGTTTGAAGAATTTTCAAACAAAAAATCATCATACCGTTGTGTACACTTGTATCAGTCAAACACGTTTTCCATCATTAATTCGTCATTTGTTGATTGAAAATAATTTTGCTGTTGAAATCTATTCGAAGACAAATCCAAAATCGAATATCAAACAATGGCGTTTAGAAATCGAAGCTTCACCTGGTTATCTGGGCCCTTTTGAAAATCTTTTGTATGAAGCTGATGTCAATATTTCCATTCAATTATCGGCTGTCTACATTCTTGATGATGAAAATGATGATCGAAACAACCATGTTTCCGTCGTTTCTATTGATCCTATCGCATGTCAGATTTTTTTAGGACATTTCCAAGACAATGATTGTCTCCGTCAATTAGAGACTATTTTAGTTCGTTCAAACCCTAAAGAATGCTTTATTCCGAATGCAGGTAATTCCACAAAAAAATTATCTCAATTGTTAAAAAGAAATCGTGTTATGATTCGTAAATATTCAGTTCAATATCAAAGTGATAATTATCAATTGGCCACAGTATTAAAAAATTTAGCTGTACCAGAATGTCGCGAAATGGTCGAAAATTTTCTACAGCAAACTGTCAATATCAATGAAGTATTGTGTCCACTCAAACCGTTATTATTGAAGCAAAAATTGCTTGTCACTGAAGCTGAAAATATAACATCAGATGCTTCATTGAATTATCCGTTTGGTTGTTTCTTTATAAAATTGCTCAACCCAAAACAATTTCTACGTTTAGATTTATCATCCATTCAGCATTTACATTTATTCCCATCGAAACTTGATTCAAAATCGAAACATTCGCTGTTTCAAATTTTAAATCGATGCAAAACTTATTGCGGAATGAAACTTTTGGAGCAATTTCTCCGACAACCATCGACCGATTATACAACCATTCAGACTAGACTAGATATTGTGGAATTTTTCTCGGAAAACCCAGCGATTATGGATTCGATTCGAGAACAGATTCTTCCTCGGATACCAGATATGACAAAATTGTATAAAAAATTAAACACCGGTCGCTACCAAATCAAAGATGTATTTCAACTTTACTTTGTTCTGGATTATCTTCGGCGGCTAAAAACAGTCTTTGACAATCATGGTCAACAATTTCCGTTGGTAGTACAACGAATGTTAATTAATAAACTTTCGAAATATTTGGCTCAAACCAATCGATTATACATGCGTCTGGTTCAAGTTTTAGATTTGGACAATTATGCTCAATCTGGAGAATTTAAACTAAATGTGAAAACATTTCCTGAATTGACGGAAGTTAATTCTTTGATGCAACAATTTGCCAAACGTGTTCGTGAAGAGCATCGAATGTTACAGAATAAATATGATGATGGAATATCATTGGAACAAAACAAAGACATTGGTTGGTTTTATGAAATTAACAAAAAAACTATTGGAACAATTGGAGTTAAATCCGTAGTTTATCGAACGATTTCATCCAAATCCGAAAAAAGTATGAAATTTTTGACCCGATTATTGACCGAGATAAATGACGAATTTTCGACTTTGGGAAAACATTTTGAAAAATTAAGTCAGAATTGCATACGCCTTGTATTGAAAGAATGTCGTAAGTTTTTTATTGTTTCGATTTTTTAATTATCAAATTAATGATTTATCAATCACTATTTCTTATCAGAGGATGATTTGTATCGAATTTCTTCTTTGCAATCATACGTTTCTCTTTTGGACATTTTGACATCATTTGCCAAAGTTGCAACCGATTCTCCAGTGCCTTTCACTAAACCAAAGATTCTTGCACAAGGAAGCAACGAAATTGAATTGAAACAATTTCGACATCCTATTTTAGAGTCGATTAATGGTGGTCAATTCGTACCAAACGATATACGATTTAATCAATCTCGCAAAGTTTTCATAATAACTGGACCAAACATGGGTGGTAAATCAACATTATTGCGATCGGTAGCACTCTCTGTATTGATGGCTCAGATTGGATGTTTTGTACCTTGTGAATCTGCTCGTATTTCTTTGACGGATGCTATCTACACACGAATGAGTTCAAGTGATGATCAATCACTGGGCATGTCAACTTTCATGGCTGAAATGTATGAAATCGCAGGCATTCTAAAATCAGCTACACAAAATTCCTTGATATTGATCGATGAACTAGGACGTTCAACATCTACCAACGATGGATTTGGTTTGGCACAATCAATCATTGAACATATTGCTCGTGAGATCCGTGCTTATACATTATTTGCTACACATTTCCATAATTTAGGATTATCATTATCAAAAGGTTTATTACATCGTCTTCATATGCAATCCAGCTTTAATGAGTTACAACAATTAATTATTCATTATCGTGCATTGCCTGACGAAGAATCGCAATATAATTCACAATCATTTGGTATCGAAGTAATGAAATCGGTCGGAATGCCAGAACATCTCATTCGAGCAGCACAAGATCGATTGGAAAGAATCTATGATTCTACAATTGATTCAAGAATATTCAATCAAGTAATAGATACAATTATTGATGATTTTTCATTATCTAGTTCTATCGAAAAAATTTTTGATCTTGTTTAATTAACTGACATTTATAAAAATAAAAAAATTATGCTCTAAAACAAAAAATGATGTTCTTTACACGTTGATCCACCAAATTCATATTGGCAGCGGATTTAAGATTTGAAACTTTTTGAAAAAAAGAAAATTTCATTACGATTTTTATAATCACATTTCATCCATTCACTAGATGGTGTTAGTGTTCGAATCATCTTTAGCCACATGTTGAGTGAATTCAAGTTGATTTAAACTCATTTTTTCATCATCATTAAGAATGTTTGAACATCAACCAGAATGTTTGATTGAAAAATTAGAGGTTGGCTTCATAGATGAACGTGTTATTATTGATAATTATGATGAGAACCCAATAGATATTGATAATGGAGCGATAATATTATCTGTAAAATGGAAAAATGTTCTGAAACGATACGATTGGATCATAATTGAATTGATTGTCAATAATTATCAATCTCGACGTTTAGTTCAAACTTTATTCGTAGATAACGTGGAAAATATTGATGAAAAATTTTGCTATGTATCGCCACAACTTTGGTTCAATCTCCGATTTCAACCAATAAGCCAAAATCTGGCAAATGTTTTACATAAATATCCTTTGATTGAATCCGATGCTAGAATCAATGTATATAGCTCAGCAAATAATACCGAACTAATCGAACAAATTCAATTTAATCTGATACAATCACCAGATTATCCATTCGATTATGATTACGCCGATGAATTGAGCTCGTATTTTTATTGTGGCAATATTATGAAACAAAGACGATTATTGAAAGTGAACGATATAATTGTAATTAAGATTAAAGATGCAAAGTTTTTCTATAAAAATGGTCCGATATTATCATTTCATCAAATTGGTACTGTCGTATATTTTCAAATATGTCGAGTGAATCATAAAATCTCGACAGAAAATTACTACATGTTGACAACTGAACCAAACTGTGATCGAATTGAAATGTTTAAATCTGCCAATTTACAATCAATTGCGCCCACATTTATGCAATATTACTTTTCGGATAATACAAACTGTTTTAATCATAATTTTTATCAAAAAATCCTTCGTGATCAGATCGAATATTTAGCACTTGAATTTCAGCCATATTTACTTCGCATATCATCACTGCCAATTGGAACATTTTTGCTCAAAAATTATGGTGATCGAGAAACTTCAAGTTATTTGGTTCGTTTAGCAGCTCAACATTGGCATCTGCATGTTTTCGAATGTCATTCCAGTCTAGATTTATTATGTGAAGTACCACAAACGACTGAAGCAAAAATAAAAATTTTTTTCACCAAAATTCGTCAATATGCTCCATGTGTTGTATTGATACATGATTTAGATATGTTAATCAAATCAGACGCATTTGAAAATGATCGTTTAATAAATTTTTTTCGACAATCTTTGTTGGATCTAAACGTAGGAAATGTCTGGCCTATAATCATTGTTGCAACAGATCATTCCCCATTACAGAACAATAATCCGAATAAACATCCCTTATCAATCTTATTCTCTCACATGATTCGGCTGAAAAATCTTGATGACATTCAAAGAAAAAAACTTTTTACCATGGTCATTAAAAGAAAATTCAATTTGCAAATTCCAGATGATTTAACTGAAAAACTACAAATAATTGTTGATTTAAGTATCGGCCTGAATCTTGGCCAAATTATTGCCATTATAAATAACATATTTCGATGTGTTGGTTCCTCAAGTGATTTGGAAAATTTTTTAACATCAACACAAGCAGCATTAAATCGATTTCGCAATGAAAACAAGACGAATTTTACCTTACAAATACCCAAAGTACAATGGTCCGATATTGGTGGATTAGATGACGTGAAACAAGAAATCTTGGACACAATCGAACTTCCATTAAAACTTGGATTCAATTTTGATGAACTTGGTGTGAAGCGATCAGGAATTTTGCTGCATGGACCACCTGGAACTGGAAAAACTTTGCTTGCGAAAGCTGTTGCTTCCCAATGTCGAGTAAATTTTATTAGCGTTAAAGGACCTGAATTAATAAGTAAATACGTTGGCCAAAGTGAAGAGAATGTTCGTACCTTATTTGCACAAGCTCGGGCTTCATCACCTGCATTGGTATTTTTCGATGAACTTGATTCTTTAGCGCCAAGTCGGGGACGATCAGGCGATTCCGGTGGCGTCATGGATCGAGTGGTGTCACAGCTATTGGCAGAATTAGATGGAATCAGTTCAAGACAAAAGGTGAACAATGATTTGGAACCTGTAGAATCATCACCGCCTATAGTTTTTGTAATCGGAGCCACTAATCGTGTTGATCTAATCGATTCAGCTTTACTTCGTCCTGGACGTTTTGATAAAATCATCGAAGTTTCTATCCCTAAGGACCGGCAATCTCGTTTGGCAATCATCAATGCTCTTGTTAAAAATTTCCATTTCGAAGATGAACAAAAAGGCCAAATGCAACGGCATGAAATTGTCAATGAAATAGAAAAATATTTACCACCGTTATTATCTGGAGCTGATTTTTATGCTATCTGCTCTTCAGCTATGATGCTTTGCGTTAGAAGAACATTGTCCGACAATGTAAACCTAACCTGTGATTACGATGAAAGCGAAGATGAAGATCAGGGTCCTAAAAAAGCTTTAAATGTGGAATGTCGACTTGAAGATTTTAAGCAAGCGATTCGCTCAAAATATAATGTAAAATTGTAATGAAAATTTTTTAATCAAATTTCCACTTAAATAAATAATTGTTAAACTAAAAGCCCCAGAAATTTAGCCCGTGGATATTTATCTGCTAATTTTGGCCATTGTACCATGAAATGGTTAGCTAACTTTGTATGATATACAATTTTTCCTGTTAATGATAAAGATCTGGTACGGCAAAAACTTTCAACAAAAACGATGGTTGTTCGATTTGAAACAATCCGACAGGCAATAATCACAGGCATACAGACACCAGGGCCATTACATAATAAGATTCTAGGGCGTATACTTGAAATAATTTTAAATGAATGATATAATGAAATCAAACTGGTCCAAATTGATGAAATATAACTTTGATGAACTTGACGACTTCTTTGGATTCGTTGTAAATGAAATTTGATTGAATTGTTTGTTTGATTGTTCCATTCAGGAAATGTTTGGTCCAATTTATCGACGCTTAGTTTATCATCTTGAGAGGCGACGAATATGATTTCATTGATTGGCACGATTCCAAGAGTTGTCTCACTATTCGATTTATCATGATCGATCAAAGATTTGACTAATGTTAACATTTCATGGGTATGACCACCACTTCCAAGGACTGACATTAATGATTTCGGTTGACCAGATTTTTGCCCCATGAGAAGCAAGAATGCAATCGTTGTCATACAAATGACCACAAATGAAATAAACAAAACGACAAACATTTCATCGGATTAATTATCGTCAAACTTGATATGTTTACACGATTTTACGATCATTATCTCTATGAACGACTCCATCGTATATTCAATATTTTCACTCCACAAAAAAAACTTTTTGAAGGTTGATTCATGGTTATTATTTTCAGAATTTGAAACAAAACTTGGTTTTTTTCAAAAACAACTTACAATGTTGATTACAAGAATTATAACATTATATTCTCGTGGACAAAGCAAAAACATAGCAGCCAAATTTGGTCAACAAATACGAAATGATTCAACGTTTACTAAAGAAGCTGAAAAATTTATGGCCAAACATGCAAAACGTGGCAGTCCTCAAAGTCCATATATGTTAGGCCTTACTTATAAAATTCAATTGACATCAATGTTATCATTAACACATCGTATTACTGGTGTCGGTCTCGGTTTGATCATCTATGGTTTCGGTATTGCTGAATTATTATATTCAAATAAGAATTATTCACAATTGTTGGATTCATATTCGTCTGCAATTCCTTGTACATCGATTTTTAAGGTCATGTGTGGTAAGTAACAATTTTATTTTATTGAATTAATTATTAACTTGATATCAAACAATTAGGAACTGCCTTAGCATATCATACTTTCAATGGAATTCGTCATCTTTGCTGGGATATGGGTTATGGATATTCATTACCACGTCTCTATCTTACCGGTTATGCTGTTCTCGGTAAGTTTACTCAACTAGATTAAAAATTTTATCTAATTGATCACTTATTATTTCGATTAGGATTGACAGCACTTTGCATGGTAGCCATGATGGCTAAACAATAGCTGTATAACGTAAAGATATAAACAGATTCAATAATTGGAACCAAATTTAAAATATTTAGGGAATCTTAAAAATAGACCCTCTTTGTTGATATACTTAAAAATTGGTTTATTTATTTACAAATAAAAATCAAAAAGAAATTGAAAAAAATGAAATTTGAATTACAATCAAAATAAAAAATTGTTCATGAATTAATTAATACTGAATGCTGCGTTGAGTTTGTATGTCATCTAACATTTGGGCCAATTCATCATCGGTAAATCGTCCCTCTAAGCTTGGTATTAATCCTTTAGCTTCGTCTGGCGTTTCAGGAGCAAGGTTAGCAATTTGAGCCATTTCAAATTTATGTAGTTTTTTCTGTCCTAAAATCTGACGAATAGTGGCGATCGTTTCACGGTTATTGAAACGGCTAAATCTAGTTGTATAATTTACTGTTTTGTTGAACACATCAGAGAATTCCTGTTCTTCTTCAGAATTTTCATTCTGTTTGATACGATGTTGCAATAATAAATTCACTTCGGATATCAACAAGGTTTCTGTTGATGGATTTTCAAATTCTTTTGGAAATTGTAGCTCGGCCGCATTTTCTTCTTGAATATCTTGGGATACATTTGTCGTCATTTTTTGAAATGGCTGAAGAAGAATAAATTTATCAAAAAAAAAAAAAAAAAAAAATAAATAAATAATTCAATTAGCAAGTCTATACATACAGAAATGAATGTAGAAAAGAATCAGGTATAAAATTTTTTCACATTGACAATCGCTCATGAGTGGCTGAGAAACTAAACAATCGATATTAAATTAATTTAATCGACCATCACTTGTATACTGTGTTCACTCACACATACATTCGCTTGCCCTTTACATTGGCGATTTGTGGTTGCAAAGGACAATTGATAGTTTTTGTATTCAACTTATTTTGGTTAGTATTTTAAGATTTCATTTCTCTCATTCATTAAATTCTTATTGCGATACAATAATCTTTTCATAGTTACTTATAAAATCGGTAAAAATGTCTGCAGCTGCCGGTCGTTTGGCTAAACCAAAACTCCGCCGTCTCTTGTTGGATAGCCTGAGAATTCATATTCCAATTGCCTTAGGTTTAGCTGTGGCCACACAATTCAGCCTAAAATTTTTTTTCAAGGATGCTCGACGAGAAAAAATTGCTGAATTTTATCGGTAAGTTGATGAAAAATTTAATTTAAAAGTTATTAAAAAATGTATATATGCAATCTAATTTGTTACAGAACATATGATATTGAAAAAGAAGCCGAACGTTTAGAAAGAATTGGATTATATGAAGTTAGAGAATAGACGTAATAATTCAGACGTCGAATTGAGATCAAAACATTGGAATTGATTAGTACTATCCATTGATGATTAGCAATGTCATTTAAATTTATAATTATTAAATGAAATAAATAAAATCGAATGATTTTCTATAATTGTTGATCATATAATCTTGAAATTGAATTTCCATGAAAAAAGGTGGCGGCTAATAAGGTCACGTGATCTAAATAAATCTATCAATAAAGAGAATTGAGTACTGCCCTTTATGTTCGAACCGAATACCAAAGTTCATTAAATGTAACGAGCAAAGTTGAACGAATTTACGAATTTTTTCGATTGATAAAGAAGTGATATCGATTTTGATTCTTTACAAAAACAAATTCAAAAAGTTTTCCAATCATGAAACCGACTAAAACAAACGCTAATTTATCCATGAAACCGAATAAAAAACAAGATGATGTAGATATTGGAAAAACTGTTCCATTCAATTCAGATTTAAATTCTTGTGACGATGTTCGATTTCTTCGTAGTATGGAATTATTCGATATTATCAAACTAAAAATCGACCAACTCAATAAGCAAATAATCTTACAACGCCAATGTATAAATTCCATTAAAACATTTGAAAGTTTTCTTAAAGTACAATTAGAAGATAAAATGATGAACAATGATAAAAGTCAAAAAAACATTAAAACTAAATTAATACAAATCAAAAAACATTACGAAAAATTCGTTAAGACTTTTCATCTTTCTCGTAAACGTTACCGTAGAATTGAAATACGAGAACGACCATCATCCGAAATCTACAATTACCTCTGCAAACTGTTTGATTCTATAAAGGACCGAATGAGTTTCCGCCAAAGTTCGGATCCAATAGAATCGTTTTGTATTTTATTAAATCCTGTCCATATTAATCCTGATGCTCATATCGTGCTTTCAAATGGCAATGAAATTCAGGTAACCAAGTGAATGTGAACTTATTTTTAAATTTTGATTTCGATTTTGTTACAATTTTAGGATGATGATCATTCAAAAAGATCATTTGTTTCTCCCAGAGAATTACGTAGCCGTACATGTCGTCGACGTGAGCTTGATGTCAAAAATCTTAAAAATGATAAAGAATTATTCAACAAAACCAAAGATCAACATGGTAATCATTTAAATGAATATTTAAAAAGAAATACAACTAATGATAAATTGATATTTAGATAAAAAATCCATAGGTAAAAAAGGAAAAGTAAAAAAACAGGTCAATTCCAATTTGAAATCGAATGATAAGAAGAAAACAAATGTTAAAAAATCAAATAAAATATATTACTGTGACTTTTCTGATTGTGATTATCAAACTAAATCTAAATTCGCCATGGATATTCATGGGCAAAAGCATTCGGACGAAAGACCATTTGAATGTGAAACTTGTCATAAATCATTTAAAAATATTTATAGATTAAAAATTCATCAATTGGTACACCAGAATCAACGTTTTCATTGTCCCTTCGAAGGTTGTAACGCTGTATATTCGTGGTCCGATTCGTTGAAAAAGCATATTCTTGTTCATAATAATCAGGCACCCGTTCATCAATGTGATTGGCCTGGTTGTGATTATCAATCATATCGACTTGATCTATTACGGAAACATCGTACGAGACATACGGGCGAAAGAACATTTCACTGTAAATGGCCTGATTGTGGTAAAGCATTCAAAACTAGATCTGTTTTATTTGATCATGTTTCCATTCATAGAAATGAACGTAAACATGCATGCACTTGGTTCGGTTGTAATTATCGTTGTAATTTACCGGGAAATCTTCGTAAACATATTGCAATACATGAGAAGAAACTGGCTAAAAATGTCAATAACGAATAGCGAAAATAATAATTGGATAGACCATACATCCGCTAATGGTAATAATGAGTCGACGTCCAGGATCAATGTTTAGAATTTATCGTCATTATAATTTTAAATGAAAGAATTATGAATCGCAAAACTTGCTATTTTTTCACATAATTTAATTATCTTATGTCAAAATAAAATAATTGCTTAATGATTATTTAAATTAAAAGGAAAAAGGAAGGAACAATTTCCAATCTATTCGATGAAATCAATAAATAAATTTTTTTTTAATACGAAAAACATGTCTATTTCTTCATCAAAAATGATGATTTGAATCAATCAATCATTCATTATTGATTATTACAATTTTTACCGGAAATCTTTTTTATTTAGTCTTTCCTATTTTATAGTATAATATTTGTCAACACATATAACTTGTGAAAGGAAATCAAATGACCAAAACAAAGAAATTCAATGGATAATCAAGATCAGGATAGTAGAGTATTAGTGCTATTATATATTATTCAATGAATATTTTTTGGTTGCCAACACTAAATATGATGATTGTCGAAGAAACAATTTATCCAAATAATGAATCATCATCACCACAATGTAGTGAATTCATTTCGTTTTTCACTTTTCAATCGTGAACTTCGACAATTTTCGAATAATAATAATCATTGGACGATAACAAACCAACAATCATCTCATCTTATCTGACAAGTAGGTGTGGTCATACATGTAATCATTTTTTATACATATTCTTTTTTTAAACAATTTCATTTTGTCGTTGTTGAAAGAAAAAAAAAGATCATGGGAACCACCAAAAAAAAGAGTGGTGTTAATTTTATAGAATTTTGACTTTCGAACATTTCAATGTTTATTGTTGTTTAGGAAAATAAAATTTCTCACCAACAATTTTTGTTGTTGTTGTTGTTGTTGTTGTTGTAGATTTTGGTGATTCGCATTGAAGCGTTACTAATACAAAACACAATAGAAACATTCATATTCCGATGTAAATGATGATGCTAATAAATAATTGTATCTCTTTGTCACACACACGTATATGAAGGTCCATTGAAATCGGGTCTCAACCCAGAACGAAACAAAAATCGATTCACAGCATGGTTGCCACCTACTGTTGCTGTCGATGATAATCGATAGCTCAAAAATCATCAATATTGTTGTTTCCATTAAAAAAATTATCATTCATTTTGTGTCATCTTTACTTATGTGTGGATCGGAATCTATAACAATTTCCAACTACTACTATTATTAACATCATCATGTAATTCTGGAAGTTACATTTATCCAAAAATTTTTTTTGGTTAAAATTTAATCAATTTTTTCCACAAAAATCTATTCACTTGTTTTCGTTAATATAAAGCGGTCAATAAGAATTACCACTCTCTTAAAATGAACATTTGAA
Source organism: Dermatophagoides farinae (assembly GCF_024713945.1). Classification (NCBI taxonomy): domain Eukaryota; kingdom Metazoa; phylum Arthropoda; class Arachnida; order Sarcoptiformes; family Pyroglyphidae; genus Dermatophagoides; species Dermatophagoides farinae. The sequence goes on from NC_134678.1 coordinate 4,571,718, forward strand.
CATCTAGGCTCATGAGAATTTGTAACAAATAATAATGGTGAAAAAATTTAGGTGTGGATTGTGACCAGTCAATCACTACTAAATTTTATACATTTGTCACAAGTAATAATTATCAACAACCTGTCTATCGTGAAATGATAAGTTTTTGAAACTGGGTCGATGAACGATGGAATTTTCTTCAAAATGCTGGTCACACATTCACATTTATCTCATCTTTTTGTAGACTTTTGACTAGACATAATAAAATAATAATCTAATGAGAGCAAATTATCAGTCAGATTTATAACGGGTCCCTAGACACCCACCATACGATAATCGTTAATGAGCGATTGCAGATTTTGATAGAAAAAACTATTAAGTTTTATTTTTATTTCATAATTTGTTTTTTCCAATAAATGATTATCGAATCTTTTTTGGTTTATATTAATATAGATATGGGTGTGTTTTTTGTGCTTATGATGTTTGTTCTTCTCTCATTTTTTTCTTTTTATTCTACACTTTCCATGTCTGAACTCTGATGTAATCGTTTGTAAGGCTTTTTAGGAACAACCCCTACTTCGAAACCGGAGAAACCAAGATGTAATTTATGTGATGATCGTCGCATTGGTGATTTCTTTGTCGTTACATTTCTAGTTGTGTGTAAGTATGTAGATCGACTGATTATCGATGACAGTGATGATGTTGAATCATGAATTTTGGTAGATAGTGCGGAAAGATTTTGCTTTTTTTGTTTTGGTTTTGGAATATTTCTATATGATGATAGTTTAGGTGATGTTCTAGGCGATGGTATATGGCGACGTGATCGTTGTGGTGGTAAAAACCATTCAAGAAAACTTCTTCGTGTTGTATCTTTATATCCAGGACGTAATTTACTTACGGGTGATCCAAAAAGTTTCGATGTATGTGCTCGATCTGAATAAGCCGAGATTATCGAATCAGATCGCATGTTCGCTGATATACCTCCTCCTTTTGGCATTGACTTTCTTTTCTTTTTCATTATCATTTTTGCCGAAATGCTTTTTCTGTTCAAGGTTTTTTTCTTTTTACTTGGTGATTGGAACTTTATCAATTTCGAATCGTGTTGTTGCTTCTGTTCATCATAATCACTGAACATCATTTGATCATTATTATACAAATCAGGTCGATTTGATTTTCCTGAACCTATTCTTTTTATTTGTGATTTTTTTCCAACCAATATTTTTGCAAAATGTTTGGCCGCTTTACCAAAATCGAATTCTTTTCCCATTTTCATTCGATTTTCCATCATTTTCATTTTAATTTCAATATCTTTTTCATCGTATTCTACTGGTTGCTTTTGTTCCTGCTGCTGTTGAACATCTAGAGCTTGTTGTTGTTCCTGATTAACTTCATTTTCCACAATGTTCTCGGCCTCAGTTACAGGTTTATTTTCAGCCTCACTTCCAACGCCAACATCAGTTTCGATTTGTTGTTGTTGTTGTTGTTCGATCAATTGTTCTGTTTCATTTGTTTCCGTTACATTCGATTCTGGTACACTTTCAATTGGTTCAATTTGCACGGGAGATTTATTATTATTCTTTTTTTTATTTCCTTTATTTTTTCCTTTTCCACCACATAAAATCAATATCATGAGCAATGATATGACTAATATGATCGACGGCATGAATCGAATATAGATCCCCTTTTTTTTACTTTCATATGGCATCAGATAATCATGTTTATTATGTGGACAATTGTGAAAATATTCATGCATCGATATTTCAGCCATCGGTAAACGAATCGAATCGTCTAAATGGCTTAAATAAGGAATAAATACTACCGAATGGCGCCATGGGAGCCAAAGATGTAACATTCGATTATTATCGATGAAACCGAAAGGAAGATGATCATCGAAAATTTTTTCATTAAATCTTTTTTCTGTCATTGGTTTATGTCCATTCAATTGTCTAATCATAATCACTGATGCTTGTTCGATTTGTGTCCAATTATACATTGCATAAGGAATCATTGGATCTATTTTTTTTATCCTTTTTCCATTATAATATGTATCTGGTTCAACTGTGATATTTTTTTTGGATGTGAATTATTAAACATTATTAAAAATTTAATTAGTAAACTAACCATAATTTTTGTTCAGATAAATACTCTGTATACGGGTGATATTTTGACCCGATTGTTTGTCGCGACTTTTAAACAAAAAATAACCGAGTGATTTCCATTTATTTCTACCACCATTGAATCCATCATGATCAATCGAATGATATATATAATCATTATCGAAAAATGGAAAATATCCCGGTTTGTTTGAAATCGAATGAATTTTTCCATTAATCAATAACACTGATTTAGATTCATCATCATTTGAGGATGAATTTGGATGAAAAAAATAATGTTGATATCTTTTACCATTATAATGGAATATATTCAACAATTGTAAACGATGAATTCCATCTGATGGCATTTGATCAGCGTCTAGCATGAAATCTGTAACATTGTACCATTTTGGATTGCAGCTTTTGTGTGGTTGATTATGATCACCATCATTATTAACATTGACGAATGTTAGATTCAATTTAGCTACATGAAAATTCTTTCTAGTAGTATATTCGATATTGTCTAATGGAATTCGATATAGACGATTATTTAATATGACTGTCAAAATATGTCGATGTTTTTTCTGCCAATTACTCTCATCAAATGTTTCAATCGATACTGATTGTAAACGACTTTTGTTGCTCAAAATTTTTGAACAAAAATTTTCAAGTTTTTTATTTTCCTGATCATCAAGTTTTGCTGAATGATTTTCATGTGTTACGGATTTGATGGTTGTATACAATGATGATGACAATGATATTGCTGGTGAATCCATAATGTTTGTCATCAAAAAAATCGTTATAATTGCCATCTGATTCATTATAAATTTTTGCATCGAATAATTTAACCAGGGCAGTTTCTTTTTTATTCTTTTAAAACGATTTTTACCAGCGATGAACAAACCTGAAATACGATTTTCACAACACAAGGAAAAAACATTTATAACCACGATAAAATATCCAAAATAAATATCCAATTTTCTAAGCATAGTATTTGTTTGTTCGAATTTTTTTTTTTAATTTCATCGGCACAAGAATTGAAGAATTTCTGGCAATAGTTTGCGGTCAAGTTAATTTAACTAACTATAAAAAACAATCACAGCAGCAGCAGCAGCAACAACAACAACAACAACAACAATAACAATCAGTCAATTTGCTACTTGTGGGAATTTTGCATACATGATTCGTAAATTGTGCACACCTGTGCGCTACTTATTCTTCTTTTTCTTCTTAGATTTTAAATGATCTCAATTCGAATTGAATTTTGTTGTTGCTTAGTTCGACCGATCATCGTCATCATAATTATTATATTGAACAATTTATTTCTCCATACTAAGAATGTACAAGAGATTATCATTACGCGTATTCAGCTCTTATCATTGACCCATTGATCAAAATGAATGGTATATCTATATACAGGGGTAGAGAGACACACCTTGACTTCTGCTTTCTACTGATACCTTTGGATGATGATTTGATTTTATGGTCAACAAACAATCACAGAAAAGATTACAGCCACAATGCTTCTGGCTTAGTTGATTTTTATCATCATCATCATCAGTGGCCTGCTTTTATTTTACGAACAAAAAGGAAGAATAAAGTTAGTTAATATTTGTTGGTAGTTGATTAGTTCTTGTTCGAATTTTATTTTGATTTTTTGCTCCTTTCAACTTGATAATATTCTATGTACTTACTAAAGTTATTAGGAGAATTTTGTCTTCCATCATTGTGAATTGACGGTGGCAGGTTAACTTTCTTCGTTTTTTATTTTATTTTATTACCAGAAAAAAATTACTATCATCATCATCAGAAAAAACAGCATCAATTCGCGTTGAAGAAGCCAAGCCTTAAAAAAAAGTTTTTTTTCCATACAAATTTCTTCCAGTTTCATTTTCTTTTCTGTCTTTCTCGCTAGTTCTGAATATTCGAAATTCATTCATTCTTATCATCAATTGGCGGTGATGATGTTTTTGGTGTTGTTATTTTTTTTACGTTTTTTTTATTTTCTTCTTTTTTGAGTGGAATGTTGTACCCTCCGGCATCGTTGGTCGCCAGAACACAAATAGATAGCCATTGCTTTCAATGATAATGATGATAGTCATCGTTTCATCATCATCAGTTTATTCAGTTTCTGGTCGGTTTCTATTTAGAGAGAGATAGAGAGAGTGAATGGAAAACTTTGCTTAACTCAGCTTTATAATATCTATCTATCTATCTATTATATATGCTTGTCAAACCTTCGATTTTTTTTTAAACTTTGCCAATTATTATCATTTTTTATTATGGAGATGTCTGGAGAGGTCCATTCTATAATATTCATCAATGATTTTTGTTTATATCTATCTCTCTGTGTATGTATTTGTGTATATGTACAACCTCTCACCTCTCTCTTTTCTCCTTTTTTTCGTAAAAGGAAAATAGTTTGAAATGAACAATAACAAAAAACTAAGATATATAGATAGTGAACTTTTGAAATGACCTCCTATCTTCATTCTAACAAAAAAAAACAGGTAAAAGGTAAAAAAAAATATGAACCACCATCATATGATGATGATGACCTTAACCTTTTAGATTTTACCGACAAATGTAATAGAGCAAAAAAAACAAGCAGCAATAATTGTTGTAACACACAAACACTGCTAGAAAGAGAGAGAGAGAGAATGAAAACAAAAATGAAAATCAAGTGGAGATGCAATTATTTGCCAATCTATCTATCTATCGATTGTTGATACCTGTGGTGGTCAGATCGAATTGTTTGTGTGTGTGTGTGTGTGTGAAAGTCAATGAATGATTTGAATGAAAACAATATGCAATGAATAAAGTAGCAACAACAAAAAAATAGTTTTCTTTTATATAAAATGTTTTTGTTTGTGTCGAATGAAATGATTAAAACATTTGAATACACACATCGATTATAGTCATTGTAATTTTTTTTATCGGAATAAATTTTTTTGTATTAATGTGAAATCTTTATCATTAACACCGTTTATCATTTTTGTCAATGCAGCCAGTATAGATAAACTGACAATTTTTTTTGTTTGTTTGTTGTGGTTGGATTATTACTATTTTCCATTTAAAATCATTACCAAATTTTGATTTTTTTTTATGAACCACATTGACGAGTGATAACGATATAAAATTATTATTATCTTTTCAAAGTGACAAAAAATATGATAAGTCAGGAATTTGTAAAAAAAAATGACGACACAAAAATTGTTTCATTACATATCACATAAAATTTTCGATTTCATTCTTTGTTCCGTAATGTTCACAGTGTCTAAAGGATAAAATGAATGAGAAAGCGAGAGAGAGTGAGAGTATAACAAAAAAAAATCAAATCTACCTCAACCTTAGAATGAACAAATGATTTTTATTCTACTTATTTGAAGATTGTCCGGTATCCAGCTGTGTGTTAGTGAAATGTACGTATTTGTATATAATTGAATTGATGTTCACAATTGGTTTGCTAGCAGTGAACAAGAAAACAAGTCAAAAATCATAATAACAAATATCGCGGCTTCTGATGTGGTTGATGAATTGAAAACAGGATAGCCAATTACAACATCAATGTTTATGTTTGTATTGAATAGAAAGATTTTAAAAAAACGTTTTTTTTTCATCATTTTCTATTCAGAATTAAGAATCGAATTAATCTTGTATCTACAACAGACAAAAGGATTCTAAATCACTTCATGAACGATGATATTCAATACGAATTAAGATATTCAATAACTACTATTGATTGAATAATAATCTGTATTGATCAGATTTTGATTCGATTCAATTTTTTTTTTCATTACTTGTTTGATTGATCGATTCATTCAAAATTGTAGAATCAAAATGTAAACGAAATAACAAGATAGAGTAACAAGAACAAATAGACAATCTTGATTGTTATCTTTTTTTACCAAAGAAGAATTATGATCGATTTTTTTTCTGAAAACAAAAATTCCTATAATTCAATGTTAATATTGATGATCAGATGATGATGGCTAGAAGCAATGTATGGAAAAAAAGGGAAAGCGGAGAAACATAACAAGTGTGTGCAGCATTTTTGAATCCATTTGTTCATGAAGAACATCGAAAGCTAGTAAAAAATTTTATTTTTTTCAAAACCCACCTGACAACGATAATGATGATGAAGATCAGCCGACCTGAAAGTTAATCAATTTGTCAATGAAAATGATCATCAACCAAACCAACCAAATGAATGAATTGAACCTAACTTATTATAGGCTCTCGAGATCATTTGTGTATACAGCTTCGAAGTAAAGAGAGAGAGAGAACAAGAAAAAAATAGCAAAAACAATCAAATTCTTGTTTAATTTCATTTGCCAATTCTTTCAAAATATGGTACTGCCCATTTCAAAAAAAAAAAAAAAAATAGAAAGCGATTTTTTTTTCTTCGTCTCTGGTCATCATCATCATCATCATCATTATTATTATTATTGCTTCAGATACAAACATGGCTGATAATCGCTTCAAACATACATACACACACAGACAGACACAAAATAAGAATATTTGTCCATTTAGATCATTGTCCAAAATCAAAAATTTTCTATGTGAATGTATCACATATGCACAAACCCAATAATTATCAATGACAGGCCAGAAATGATGATGATGATAAAGAACATGGATGCAACGTTTCCTATGTTTACAACGCGAACATCTCGCCCATCATTTTTATATGAAAATTTTGTTCATTTGTACTGAATGCAAATTTCACTTCATTTTATTTTATTTTATTTTTTTTTTTTTTGAGGGTTCATCAAAGTTCTTTCGTATTTAAGAAAAGTGAAGAGAATCAATTCGGATCACATACCATTTTATTTGACATTTGTTATATGGTCTTTTTTTTGTGAAAAGACCATCATCAAGTGCAGAGACAAAGATGATGATAATGATACTTGACCTTTTTTCTGTTGTGTTTATATGAAAACTTTGACTTGTTCTTGTTTTGGATTCTTCATTACAAGTATATTTTATATTCTTTTTTTGTATCACTTTATTTCTTATACCTGTCGTTATATAATAAAATGTGTGTGTGTTCATTTTCAATTGAACTGAATGTATTCTTTTACTTTCGATTTTTTTTCTATTACTTCTATGGAAAAAATAATCGATGACCTCGCTTGAATCAAACGATTGTTGTTTTTGATGATGATCGCAACAACAGTGGTCACCAGTTACCATCATTATAATTATAATCATCATCAATGAAATAGTGCTTAGTATACACACTAGCTACGTCATTTGGGGACGTCAACATCTATTAATTGCATAATAATTGTAATTTATTTTCAAGATATATTTTTTTTTCTTTCTTTCCCTATATATTTGAAATGATTCTATTCATTCAAATTGATTGTACCTTCCATTTTTGGTCAGGCTATAAAAGAAAAAAATTCATTTTCATTCAATGTTCAATGACCATCTATTATCCTTGAAATAGTAATAATGATGATGATCATCATAATCGTTGTTGTTGTCAAAATTCATACAGTGGAATGATTGTTCTAATCAAATCATCATCATCGAATTGAAAAATTCTTTTTTTTTTCTTGATTGATAAGTTTGATTGCAGATCTTTTTCTTGAAAATAATTCAACGATTTTTTTTCGCAAATCAAATTCCATAATAATTTTGACTTTAGAGGATAAAATCCTGATCTTTCGATTCTCGTACTATTATTAGAATAATGATAATCAGTGAAAAAATTAATGAACGTAATTAAAAAAATGAAATTTTTTTTTGATTCCATTTATTAATTTCTATTGGACCATTGATTGAGAAAAAAAAAATTCATCGACAACAGGTGTTTTTGTAACTGATCATATAGCATATCAACAGCATCATCTTTGTGTTTGATGCCTTCAAGGCATCGCGATTGTAATCAGCATTTTACTATAGATAGTTAGGGTATATATAGGGGTATCATAATCATAATTATAATCATAAATTATAAAATAACCTTTACCTTGAATACAGTCGTCGAACCTCGATGATGATGATGATCATCATCATCAATGACTGTATAGACCCCATAGACCGAGTCAAATTTGTATCAATTAATTCCAATTTTTTTCCTTTAACCTTACTAACATTTTCTCAAGTTTACCTACCAGTTTTTATTTCCATCTAGATAAATTTCTTCACCGACGACGATCAATTTGATCATCATCATCGTCTATGATGATGGAGAATTTTTTTTTCATGCATATAAGTGATATTTTTTTGTTCATAGCTTATTTTAGAAAAACTTTCGATTTGAAAATATCAGAACGAATGGTTCCCTTGGTCCATGATATATTTGAACAACAACCAACACACCGTATATAAACCAACCAACCAGACAGACCAGTTTGATCTATTTCATTTTTATTTTACATTCTGTTGAACGCATTTAAGCTAGAATGTTTTCAAAACATGGATAGTTTAGCCTAAAGCCACAAACAAACGGCTATATGGACGATATACATAATAATATATGAATGTCGAAGTTTTGACCGTCGACCACCAAAATGACGACGACGACGACCATCATCATCATCATCATTTTATCGTTACCGTCCCTATTTTTTTTCTTTCGTTCATGCTTCTGAACATTTCGATTCGATCAACGTCTCTCCCGCATTCAACACAGAAACTTATTTTCACTTGCCATTCAGGTTGTTGGTCGGCAATGTATGTATATTGACCAAAGGTCGAAACACACACTGTTTACGTTCTTCAATTCAATTCATTCTAGAATTGGTTTCTGTGCCGAAAAGATGTTCGTTTAGAAGAAATTTTTGATGATTTGATTATTATTTTACATTTATTTGTTATATTGCGTGCTCTGTAAAACTATCTATCTTTCTATCGTTTTTTTTTTGTTGAAACGAATTGATTTTGCTTGTGGTCGTGTATGTGTGCTATTCGATTAATTTTCAAATATGCATTATTGATCGAAATAATAAATGTGTTTGATTTGAATTTATTTTTCGTCATTTCTAAACAAAAAAAAACAATTGATAAAATTCAAAACAAAACAAAAAATTCCATCAAATCTTAATTTCATCAATTGACAGGTAAGAAATGCTTGAATGAATTATTACTAAAAGTGCAAAATGGTATTCGAAATGAATTTTGTTTTATTTTTTTTGTTGTGGTGATGCTGGTGATGGTGGCTAATTTACCATAACATTGAAACTGAATGACAATTCGAATGGAAAAAAAATTCACTTTCATTCATTTTTTCCGTGTATCCATTTTATTCGCCATTATTATTATTATTTTCTTTATATTCTTATTTTGATTTTCATTTTTTTTCTCTATTCGCTTGTTATGGTCCATCATCATCATCACCATTATCATAATAGTCGTTCAAGTCCAATTACTTTCATTTTACTTTGGTTGAGCAAATCAAATCAGAAAAATCTGAAAAAAAATAATGATAAATATTGAAAAGAAAATTCTCCAACCAACAAGAGATGTATAATAAAGAAAATAAAATTCTTTTGTTATATTACAAGATGAATAGCGAAAAAAAAATTAGTTCAATTTTGTTTTTGTTGTTGTTGTTGTTGTTGTTGTTTCTTTTATTGTCGATATTTCTTTCATACCAATTCATGGAGAAATTTTTAACGAAATAGAAAAAAAACAAATCCGATTCACTTTATATTATTGTAATTATGGTCACATGTTTCATTTGTTTGCTTGATACAGAGCAAAATCATCGAAGCAAAATTCAAATGTCTATAGAGAAAAAAAAGAAAGAAAATCGGTAGTCCATGAATATTTATTGTGTCCATAGGTTGAAATTTAATTCTTCAAAAAAAAATAAAAATAAAAAAAATTCTCCTGATGATAATCGATTTCAGATTCATAGCTTCTGAATTTTTATCATCATCTATCATCGTTTCTTAAGGCTATTTCTTCCGTTAATATTCATTTTTTTTGGGGTAATCCATTCGAGATATTTCGAAGTGAGTGAGAGAGGCAGGAATAGAAATTATTAAACTTTCACCATAATATTAAATCCATCTTATATATGGATTATTATTAAATAACATAATGCCTCACGGTAGGCAACTACCATCTATACATAAGCTATATTGTATCCATTTCCATATTAAAACATAAACACAATGATGAATTTAAAAAAAAATGAAAAAACGTGAATCACGTGATCAAGTTTTTGTTGTACCACTTGATCAATCACGAATAATAATAATGATAATCACAAGTAGCTTAGTTAATCGATATCGTTAGTAATATAGGAAGTATATTTATTCATTTACTTAACCAATGGATAGCAAACGAAAAAAAACCTCAAAAATGAAGAATATATTGATGATTCGTGATTCAATATTAAATCACGAGTATCACTTTGCTCGCGTTTTTGCGTTCGCACTTTGATGATGATGATGATGATGATCGTGAAAAGTATTTGGTTTCGCACCACTTTCAAATAATAAGGTGTTAATTGATTTAAATTTAGAATCATAATTATGGTTCAGTGAAAAAAAAACAATAAAAATTAAATAAATAGCAATAGTTAACGAAACAAAAAACTTAAACATTTCCGGCGTCAAATTTCATGTATTGTTTTACCCCATTTTTCTGGTCCTGTTATTTGTTTGTTTGTTTGTTTCTAGGGATAGCCCAATAATTATGTGATATATTGAATTTCATTTTTGGGAAAAACACTCTTTTTTTCTCTCAGTGAAAATCAGTTTTGCCTATCGAATTCGTTAAAAAAAACAAGAGCCCCAAAAAGACCTACATTTCTTACATCATGAATAACACAATCCAAAACAAAAGGAAATGTTTTTTGTTTGTTTGTTCGTATGTTATTCATTTCAGAGTATGGCTCGATTGATTTTTGAATATATGTGTGTGTGTGTAAAAAACACACACCTGGTTCTACTTTTTTTTTACGAAAATGAAAAATTTCTGGTTATTGAACAACGTTTGTTTTGTTGTGTGTGTGTATGTCCACCACAACATCAGGAAAAAAATGATTCCATTGTAATTTCAATTTTTCATTTGTTATTTGCCACATAAGAAAACAGAAACCTAAACAAGTGAGAGTGTAACTGTCTAAAAGTATTTGCGATTCTTGAATATAGCAAGAGAGAAGCAGAAAAAAAATTCAAGAATCATTCAAGCATGTTAGATAAAAGCATTGAACATCTCAAATGAATAAATTAGTTTATCAGCTGTTTGTGTGCTGCATATGTAATAACAAAATTTATTTACGTTTTGTTTTGTTTTTTTTTTTTTTTTGGTGAATTTCAATTCTGTTAATTTTTTTTATATACTGAACTGAATCTGGGTAAGTCATATTCAATTCCAATTCAATTTTTTGGAATTTAAAAAAACATATATTTCGATCATTTTTACTTTGAAATTTTGTTTAGCCTTATCTTTGTCTGATTGATAGATGTGTCATATGACTATTTTTTTTATGTTTCTTTTGGATTATCTTATCAAATCTCACATATATAATGTCATGATTGAGGTTTCACATTAATTAATTTTTTTTTTTTGGAGTGATTACTGGTGAAAATCAATCAATCTATCAATAAATATCTATATCGATCTTCTGATATCTTGCATTTTGAATCATAAATTTCAAGTGCAGCCCTCAACCAATATCGTGTGTGTTTTATCCTTGAAATATATAATTTATTTAATCTGATGATCGATAAATCTCAAAAAGAAAATCTTTAGATTTTTTTTTCTTTTCTTTGTTATTTGATTGCGTGTGTGTTGTTTGGTTTTTGAGATTAACAAAAAAAAAAAAAAAAAATAATTCTATTAGGTAATCTAAATTTTCATTGGTTGTTCATTATCGTTAATCGTCATTATCATTATCATGAGGAGAAATTGTCATCTTAATAATTAGAATCGTTCTGTGTGGATCATTGCAATTGAATATTTGCCAAATTTTTTAATTTGATAAAAACAATTTGTTATTATTATTAATATAATAAATGTTTAGAAGATTTCTTTATAACAAGTATTACAATAATGCAATCAAAAATTATTTTCACATTTCCAAAATGATAAATTATGCTAAGATATAATGATGATTGTGGTTACCTGTGTTACCTGATTTTCATATTTTTTTTTTATCTATAAGTACTTTATTTAGTATTTATATGAGGATCATTTTCGATTTGCTGTTTAAATGTTTGCCATCAGGTTCATTATTCTGTTGTTCATTCGATCTGTTCTGATCATCTTTTATATCTGACTTTGAACTTGACTTTGAAAAAAAAGAATGTCTCAACGATAATTGTTTTTATCAATAATAGTAGGTATGTTTAATGTATACGCGGTATGTCATTCGAAAATTATGATTGATTGATTGTTTTTTTTTTCGTTTTTGGAACACACCAAAGTAATACCAGTAGTTTCAAATGATTTCTAGCCTTTTTTTTATAAAGAGTTGTCATTATTGATCTTTTTGTTTGTTTGGTTTTGTTATTGAAAGCTTTGATTTCCTTGAAACGTTACATTGTATTTAAATTTTCTTTTTTTTTCTTTAATATATTTAGTATTTCAATATTATTAAAGGACCGCACAAGTAGAAGTACCTAGTTGAATCCATCACCATCACCACCACCACTGAATTTTTCATTCTATTTCATTCTATATTTTATGACCTCGCCTATCGATCGGTCTATTCGAGACCTACCTGAAGAAAATTGACGTCTGACATTTGAAACAAACAAATCAAAAAAAAGAGAGATTTCAGATCAAAAAGAATGGCATCAGCAACAAGTAATAATGTCTATCAACAATCACAAGACTTTATTCCAAACAATCATCATCATAATCGGCAAACAGGAGACATTTCAACTTTGACCTTTCCTCCACAAACACCACAACAACAACAGCAACAACAAAATTTTATTACGATTAACCAATTCAATATAATTGACATTCATTGTCAAGCGAATGGACAAACGCAACAACAAATTGCTTCGCCAACGCCTTCATCGTTGCCTATTATGAATAACCAAACAATCAGAATCAAAGATGAAGATAGAAACGATTCTTATTATCATCATCATAATTATCCACAAGGGCCACCATCATCTTCACCAGGTTCATCAATGTCTTCGGATTGTGATGGTCGATTAATGGTGGATAACAGAGATTACATGTCCGAAATCGATCACGCCTGCAAAATATTGGCCATTTCAGCTGGTAAGTTTCATCATAATTTTTATTTGTTTTATTTGTGTGGCTGTAGTTGTTTTAAAAACCTATTGAGGTGAAACAAGATGAATTTAGAGCATTTGATAGCTACTTGTTAGAGTCTGCATATTTTAGTATCTCTTTGAATAATTTATCGAATGATTTTCTGATAATAACCGGCTTAACAGTTGACTTAACTGTGCAAAACAAATTGAAATCTGATTGAATGTGATGTTGATAATGATACCTCCATGATTGTCGTCACAGTGTCACCAGGTCACCCGGTCAATTCGGTTTACCCTAATCAAGAAGCGAAAATGATGTGTAATGCACTGTATGCCACTGGTATCAGTTTGTGCCATACTTACAAAATCATCAAGATTATTTAATCTGATAAGTGTTTGGAATTTTTCCTGAAAAAAAAATTTAATTTTTCTGATCTCCCTGTTGATAAATAATCAAATGATTGGATTTTTTTCTTTGCCCAAATGAAAGTAGAAAACATCATGCAGATGAATTTTTCTAGATAGCAATTGTAGGATTATCGTTTTTGTTTTTTATTCTAGATTTTTTTGTAGATTCACAAAAAAAATATTTTTCTATTAATTCATATCCACAAACACCGGAAATTCTTATTTGCTTTGGCGTGTATGTTTGTGTGTGTGTGTGTGTGTGTGAGTGTATGTTTTGAAGTCAATCATGCATCCATATATATCCTATATATGTTCAGTTTACCATTTATTTGTGAACCAATAATTAAAATTCAATTTTTTTTTCTCTCTCTCTCTCACATACTACATTCGACATGGACATTATTTTTGTGTGTGCGTGTGTGTGTATTATACAGATCCTTACAATTGGAATCAAACGGATGTACGAAAATGGCTTATGTATCAACAACGTTTACATCAATTGAAATCATGTACTATTATTGAAAATGGTTTCCGCATGGATGGCATGTCATTATGTGAGCTAAATCTCGAAGATTTTCATCAAAGAATTTTAAGTTCATTGAATATGACCAACGGAAATATGGAAACATGGAATTATGCCACAGTGCTTTATCAGGAATTGAATATTTGGCGTAATGGTTAGTATTATAATTGTTTTTTATTAATTAAAAGAAAAACAAAAACTAACTGAAAAATATTGTTGAAACTAAATAGCCATTACAAAAATGTTTGAACCGGATTTTACATTTTTTGATTCATCATCATCCACCGTTGAACAATCACAAAATTATGATCAATTTCCTGTAATGAATGATAACAAATCGATGATGTTAGTACCATACAGTCGACAAGCTCAATCATCATCACCAACATCGGAAAAATCATCATCATATTGTAGTAGTAGTAGCTATGGTGGCCAACAGATGTTTAGTTATGGTAGTCATATGGATGGATACCAGAACAATGTTTCACAATCACTGCCTATGAACTCATTTTATGATCCATCATCAAATAATTCGGTCTATTCGAGCAGTCCATCTAGTTCACCACAGAGATCTTTATATTGTTCATCACCTGCCGGTAGCATTTCATCAGCATCGTCGATGATCAATAATAATTACATAACTAACCACATGCAACAACAACAACTCCCATCATCACAGCAATCAGTCGACCATATCGCCTTGAATCAGGGAAAATTTCCAGAAAATTCATATACCTCAATGTATCAAAATGTCTACGGAAATGACCTTTCTGGACATCAGGAACACATGTTTTATCCCCAACAACTTAAAAGTGAATATGGAAGCGATGGTAAAATTTTACTTTTATAAATTTTGATTATTTAAATAAAATATTCGTTTTTTTCTTTAGATGACATGTTGAGCGATGATGATCCAATCAATGGTAAATGTCCCATGATAATTTCTACACAGAAATGCCATCAAACACCAATGTCACATCAATCAGCAACAATGAAAAAACCAACCTTCAATGGTTCACGTCCACATGGTTCTTCAACTTCCATACAATTATGGCAATTTCTTAAGGAACTTTTATCACATCCAAACCAATACGAAAATGCAATTCGATGGTTAGAACGGCCACGTGGTGTTTTTAAAATTGAAGATTCTGTTCGTGTTGCTCGACTTTGGGGTCAACGAAAAAATCGTCCAGCCATGAATTATGATAAATTATCTCGTTCAATACGGCAATATTATAAGAAAGGTATCATGAAAAAGACTGAACGTGCACAACGATTGGTCTATCAATTTTGTCAACCATATGCCATGTAAGGTAATTTGGTAAAATCTGTAAATACTTATGTATTTCGTATTCTGGGTTATATCCATTGATCCATTGTTGTAATTACACTAGAGTTATTAGTGTTATCACAAGAAATTTTTCTTTAAAACAACAAAAAAAACGAAGGTATTATTCGTTTGTTAACCCAATGTTTGTATGTGTGTGTGTCGCCACTTGTAAGGTATGTGCTTTACAATGTGAATTTTTTTTTGTTTTTTTACCATATATCCTTCTTTATTGTCGAAGGATGTATAGAACAATTCCCATGTAACTGTTCTATGAACAGATTTCTCATCCTATTTTTCATACTTTTCCTTTTTTTTGTATTCACGAACATATTCCTACAAATCCAACATCATCATCATAATATATTACTGATTTCATTAATTTAATCATTTTTTTTTTTTTTGAAAAAAAACATTTATATTTTTACAAATGAACTATCTCATTTTCTATTCATTCTATATCTATATATATTTTTTATGACATTTTCTTTTAATAATCCAAATTTTTTTTTTGCCTAATCACCACATCGTCGTTGTCGCATAAAATACATAATACAAAGTTCATTTACTGATCTCCTTGAATTTTTTTCTTTTTTTTTTTTGCTTCGATTGAATCAATGGAACCAAAAAAAAAGAAAAAAAAACACATAAAGATGTTTATGATGAGAAACTAAAGTTTTTTTTTGTTTTATTATTTTTTTTATTGTACAACACAAATTATAATGCAATAATGAAATTTGTACTCGGTTACCGAGCAATAAAACCACAAAAAAATGAATGAATGAATGGATTGAATATTATCAAAGTTTATCGTAAATGAATCAAATAAAAATATCATGCTTATCGTATTAATTAGGATTAGGATTAGGATTATTATTATGATCAATTGAAAAACATAAATCTTGCTGTAATGGTGATGATCGTGATTGTGGTTGTGTTTGTTGTTGTTTGTCCATTTTAATTGACCGATCATTAGAATGAATTTGATTTAATGCATTTTCAATACGTTGTAATGCTCGTCTTAAAATTGTTTCATTGTTATCGAAAATTTTTGATGAAAAATTTATTTGATCATCATTTTCTTTGGGATGATGATTATCATTTAGCATTTGATTCAAAATCATTTGCAAATTATGTTCCAATGATGATGATTGATTGACGACTGGTTGATTGGCGAAAACTGGTCGACTTCTGTCGAAATTTATTTCATCGGATAGACTACGCACATAGGATGTTGATGTATGACGATGTATCAAAGTCTGTAGATTATCGTCATCATCATCATCATCTTCGAGACCATCATCATCGACGTCGTCAAGTTTTTCCGCTTCCTCTTCATACCTATCATCATCTAATGAAGTTGGTTGTTTAATTCGTTTATGACGTTGTTGTAATGTCAATGACGAAAGTAACTCCGTCTGGTGACTAAAATCCTCATAATCATCATCCATATCATCATCGTCGTCGTCAAAATCATCGCCATGAGTTGTGATTGTCGAGAATGTCGATAAGTGATCATCTTCTGGTCCATTATTATTCGACTCCTTCGCTAATGGTTGTGACAACGATAATGGGGGATGACAATTCGTTAATTTTGGATTAGTTTTTAATTCAACTGAAATTTCATTTTCCGATTCTTTTGATGATACATCAACAATAAGATCGTGTTTTTTCCGTTTATCGCATTCTTCGTGATCTTCATGGTTTTTGTTTTCATTGTTGATTTGACTATTTTCAGTGGTATTCGTTTCTATTTGTGTATTATTCAAAGTTTTATTCTTATTCTTTTTTCTGCGTCGACGTCTTTTTCTTTTTTTACTTCGTCCAGTTGTAGTAGAGAATCCAGCGATAGGCAATGTACCAGACTCTATCATCATCATTATTTCAGCAGTGGGAGCCATCATAATTGATTCTGGTGTAAATGATGATGATGATGATGATGAAAAGATCGATGATTGATTTGTTACTGTTGTTGCCATCGTTGGCTGTTGTCGTTGACTTGGTTGGTTAGAATTATGTTGATGTTGATATGAGGCCAAAATAAATGCAGCCAGCTGTTGTCTTAACGATTCTTTTTCTATTAACAATTCATCATTCTGATCTTGTATTTGCTATAGTTAGCGTAAAAGAAAAAAAAATAACAAGAACAGTGTTTTTTTTTGTTACCAACAACAGAAACAACACCGACATAGACCAACCTTGTTCTGTTCTTTTAATTTTTTCATTTCATTTCCTAATTGTTCGAGATTCTTGCGATCCTGTGCATTTTCCATCGATTCTAATTCGGCAATCTGTGTGGTCATAAAAAAACAACAATAACCAAGTAATGAAAAAAAACAGGCAGTTAATCAAACAATTAATACATAAACATAAAAACTAAACAAACGAATCATAAATGAAAAACAACAAACTTTTGCATTTAGATGATCAGATTCTTCAACATGACGTTGTATATCCAGAAAATTCTGTGCCAATTCATTATTCTGGCATTTCATTAGCTGACAATCAGTTTCCAGGCGTTTATTCTCCTTTATCGTCATCATCATCATCATCATCATAAAAATTTAAATGAAAGCAAATCGATTAATAATATGTATGATACGATATAATTGGTGTGTGTGTGTGTTTACTGAATCTTAACAATGTTGAAGTCAAACAACAGCAACAACAACATTATTTTCTCGAATTATAGAATTCCGGATAAATGGATGTATATATGTGGAACAACAAAAATAACTGACAATTATAAAGAAATAACAGCCAATACAGAGAAAAAATCAATAAGTCAGTATATTATAAAAACAAGTGTGGCAAAAGAAAAAAAAACTAGAGTCAAAAGCGAAATTAATAAATGATAATAGCGACAACAACAACAACAAAAAACAACGAATTCAACATAGTGAAACTGATCGACGTATTATAACCAGCCAAACAAAGTTTGCCCATTTGATGGGCGATAAGAGAAAACACCATAGTCGATCGATTCTTGAATGAATGAATTCAAAAGATGATTGATTAAGATTGAAATGATTGGCGGAAACGATCGCCATAAAGACCCCTCTATATGTGTTTGGATCCTAAATGAGCCTCGAACATTGCTATTGTTGTTGTTGCTTCACGTTTAGTAAGTAATAGTTTGGCCCACATATGTATTCGTTATCATCCGAAAAAAAATTCGAAATAAAAAAAATCGATTTTAGAGTGTCGATTTCTTGTCTATTTTTCATTTTGCGCTTTTTCCATAACAAAATTATCAACTAACAAACTATTGGGTGCCAATGAAGCTCTGAGTGGATGGGAATGGCTGAATGAAGAAATTCTTAGCCAGTTTTTTCTTCTATCCTTTTCTTCCGGTTACATACCTCTTCCAGTATTTTAATATTTGAACGAAATTTTGATAATTGTTCTTGTACGGCGTTCATTTGTCTATCAATATCTTGTCGCAGATGGCATGATTGTATGATCATAATTTCTTTTTCACGCGAAAAATCCATCTCAATCAATCGTATCTGATCCTGATATTTTTTCTCCAATATACTGTCGTTGATGATGATGATGATTATAAGCGTAAACGATGTGTGTGTGTAATGAAAACAACGACAGTGACAGCAACAAAAAACGAACAAAATGAAACAAATCGGTTAATCACCCATCATCATCAGAACAGAGCAGCCATCACCATCATCATGATCAATAACGGTACACGCCCAGAATCGAATAAGGAAAATGGAAAAAGTGTTGAAGAGAAAAAAAAGTGAAATTCGATTAATCGATTTATTTTTTGTTTCATCATCATCATCAAAAACTTACGCCAACTTTGCCTTTGAAGCATTTTCCAAACGTAAATGTTGTTCATCTACTTCTTGTGCAAGAAATTCTGCACGACAATTAGCCTGTTCCAATTGTGATTCTAAACCTTCACATTTGGCCATCATATGGTCATGTTGAATCCTATGTGCATAAGTAAAAAAAACGAGAAAAAAAAGGAGAAACCGATATTGATAAGAAAAAAATTGAATAACAAAAAAAGATGTATCCAAATTCAAATGAGCCGCAAAATGTTATCGAGAATAGAAAAATATTCTTTACTCATCTAAGAATGAGACTGAGAATTTAAAATTCCATTGATAACCAAGTCTGACCGATGTTAGTGATATTGAAAAGTTTTTTCATTTTAAAAACACATTTTTATTTTTATTTTTTGTCCATCATATGTACGCATAAATGCATTTATTCTCTATGCTCGTTGGTTTTGTCTTGCCATAACTGAGAAAGCTAAAATTTGAATTTGAAATTTTTTTTTAAAAAAAACAAAACGACAACAAAATTTGTCAAACAAAAATGTCTAATGATTATTGTCGTTAGACATTTTTATCGGATATGGTTGGAAAATTCTAAAAATAAAAATCTTTGTCTATGTTTTTGAATACAATTAAAAAAAATAGTATGTTTTATCGACATTGAAATTTTGAATGACAATTGCATTTTCAACAATCAAATAATTTTATTTGATCGATAATAACTGTATGAACAGCAAATCACAATCATCATACGCACATTATGTTCACGATGAGAGAATCGAATTTATTTTTTTTTCTTTCTCAATAAGTATCAAATTAATATAATATACACTGTGTCTAGGCTTCTTTTAAATAGCTTTTTTCTCTTATAGCCTGGTCCAACAATTACTGTAAAGAAAAAAAAACGAATTATATCAAGCCAATTGATTAACTAGATTATTACAGAATAAAGATGGAAGGAAAAATCCTGAATCGATTTGTGACATATAAATACTTAATCTCTATTTTTTTTTATTAGAACAACGAGACTAACTGGAACTGGAATCAGAATATAGGGAGAGTTTATCTCAATCTCGCTAGCTCTTGTTTTTGTATTGTTTAATTCGATGCGTTTTATCTATCGCTAGCTATCAAAACGATCACAATATAAATCGTTACATGAATTTTTTTTTCTGCCTTTTTTCACATCCGATTCATTGAAGTTGTCGTTTTTTTTTTGAAAGTTATGGTTTTAATGACTAAATCGAATTTATCGATTAGATTCTGTATTTTTTTTCAAGCACTCTTCAGTTTTTTAAATCGTTTTTTTTCCTCTCATTCGATTCTCTTTTTCATAGTTTCTTCCATCTATTGTGTTTCAAATGATGATGATGATGATAATGGTCTTCGTATCCATCTTATCGATAAAGTTTTTCAAGGATTTAAATATTTTAAAACAACAGTGAAAAAAAAATCACTCGATAACTCAATAAATGAATCGATTTTTTTTTGGTTTCTCTCGATTATCTCATCATGTGTCCGGGAATCTAAATAGAAGACATATAGACATTCCGGAAATGGAGATATATTCTTTAATTCCAATTGATTGGTTCATTTTGTTATTTAGATTTTGAAATAAACATTTTCTCATATGTTTTTTAAATTATCATAATTCAACAATCATATAACAATGATCATCATTATCATGAATACGATAAACCAAAATTCAAAAAAAAAATCATAGAATGAATTTAAACGAACAGAAAAAAATAATCGAAAAATAGAACTACTTACTTTAATTGTGCAAATTCATTTAGAATCGTAGCCAATGAGACCTAAAATGATGAAGAAGAAAAAAAGGAAAATGATTTGGTTTTTTTTTTAAAAAGAAACGAAACAAAACTACTAAACAAATTCAATTTGTCTTTTTGTACTTTAATTTTCCACTTTTTCTGGGGTTAGTGCATTTTTTTGGCAAAACAGAATAATAAATAGAATAGAATAAAAACGACTAAAATGAATGTGAATATATTTATAAATGGTTAAAGGAAAAAATTGAGTTAAGCTTTTTGGATGTTAAATGTTTTCATCATTAAAGGCGTTTCTTTTTTTTCAAACTATTCGTGTGATATATATGAACGGATGATTCGTTTAAAAAGTCATCAAAATAATAACGACAGAAAAAAGTTGAATCAAAAAAAAAATTCAAGCGTAAAATAAGAGATAAAGGAATTCAAATAGGCAAAGATCTATGATGTGATCATTCGATAAAAAAAAATAGGAAAATCGTTTTATGCATGCAAACATTTTTTTTCCGAAAAAAAACAATTAATTTTTGATGTCTTTTAAATCTTACTTGATATAATTGAGAAGAATAATGATTATCATTGTAATGATGATGAACATTCGAACATTGCTGTCGTATGGCTAAAACATATTCCAACATTTGTGACCATAATTGTTGAAGATGGATACGATATTTTCGTTGTCCCAATGATTTACCATAACCAAATAGCTGTGTACCATTTCATATAAATAGAAAATCGGGATGTACCAGAAAATAGCGAGACAGAAAAAAAGCAAAAAAAAAAAAACAAAAAACAAACTCAAATGAATTTATTGTACATTTAATTTAGAAGAAAACATTAAATTTTAACTTTCCGATGAATAACCATCATCATCATCATCATCATCATCACTATGAATGATTATTCTTTGTTAACCAGAATGAGTGAGAATGATATCTGATAAACATAACGAAAAAAAAAAATTATCGCTATGAACGAAACAATCTGCGTTGAATGAAACATGGTGGTAATGCCAGAATACTGAAAACAGTCATTTGAAGCGAGGTAGGTCATTTTTCATTTTATTTCATTTCATTTTTTTTTTTTTTTTTTGGGTTTATGCTTTACATATTACGTATCATCATACACATTAATATATTCCTGTATATGTGTGTATTTTTTTGTGTTGTCCATACAGAGAATTCATTCAATTCATACTTTTTCATACGTATGAAAAATAGGATTCTTTTTTTTTATTTTCATTATTTTACTCCTAACCATGTAGATATTGTATTTTGTGTGTGTTCAAAAACAATATATTTTGTCCGATTGTTGAATAATAATAATAACAACAACAACTACAACAACAATGACAGAAAGAATATTGGACAAGCTCTGTGTATATATTATAATCATTTTTCTTGTTTTTCTATTTCAAACAAGAATAATATTTTAATATTTCTATATGTTCCAGAAACAAAATGCAAAAAAAAACGTTATCAAGAACCAAAAATAAAAAGAGAAAAAGCCAAGAGAATTTGAATATAGAATTTTGATAAGTATAAGTGAAATGTTGTTTGTTTCTATAGATTTGATTACTTGCCATCGTAGATATTTTTTTTTTTTTTTTTGCCATAATGTTCGTTTCAACACAGACTAACCAACCGTGGAGCATATATGAATATGAACGGACATATTTGAGGCACACATTTTAAAATTTTTTTTTTATATTTTGATATTTCAGGTCGATGATAGAGAGAGAGTGGATTTATTTTGTTCAGTAGCGTTGTTATATAATAACGTTTGTATTTATTATGGATATGCAAAATTTCTTTTTTTTCAGAAAAAAAATCATTGAAACATATGATACTTAATGGTCCTTTCATAAAGATTGTTCTGTTATACACATTTTCAACAAATGAATTTCATTTTTTTTTAAATTGATAAGAATCATGTTGAAAAAAAATGATGACGGCAAAACATTATTACAATTCTTTTGATTTGAGTTTTGTGATCTTTGTGTTGTTTGGTGCCTATGTGTGTGTGTGTGTGTGTGCAGTGATGATAAAGAATCTTTTTAATTTTATTCTCTAGTTTCGTTTATTCATATGGAAAAAAATAGTAGAATAATATATAGTGACTTATAAAACAATATATACTTTCACTCACACAAACACGTTAGTTCGTAATAAAATTCACTGAAAAAAAAGAATTGCACTGGTTTTAAAATGGACTTGGTGACAACCATGTCCATGTTTTAATATTTCAACGAATACATCAGTTGTTTTCAACCTTTTATATCAAAAAAGGCATAAAAAGTCTTCGTGTGTGTGTTTGAAAAACACTATTTCGTTAGATTGTTTTGAAATGTATGCAAAGTATTACCGGCAAACCAAATATATACTAACATTAGGAACAAAATGTATGCATAAAAAAATAAAATATGCAAATTAGCTCAATTTACTATGTGAATGTGTGTGTGTGTGTATATTTGTATTGTTGTTGAAAATTTTCATCAGTATGATATGATGATGCGAAAATGAAATGAAGCAAACAAAAAAAATATAACAAGAACAACAACAATAGAAAAAGTGGAAGAATCTTTGGGACAGAAAAAAAAATAAAAAGCATAAAATAGTGGCTATAAAAAAACAAACAAACAAAACAAAACAAAAAAAATGCTGACTGTAACGAAAACAATCAATGAGAAAAAAGCAAGAGCAATGAAAGAATGGAAATGAAAGGAAAAAAAATTCGTTTTTATTCTTAAGATTCTTTGATTCAATAGAATCATCATTGTTCAGAAATTTTTTCTTTATCATCTGAATGGTATCGTCATTGAGAAATGCAAGCGGAAATGATTTTTTTTCAAATAAAAAAAATATCCTGTTCACCATCATCATCATCACTTGCTCAATTCAAAATTTTGTTTACTTTTTACTTTTAACTTGAAATTTTGTAAAAGACCAGAAGATAATATTGACATGTTGGTCGCAGTTATGAACTGATGAAACGTTTTGTTATGGAAAAAAAAACAATGATTTGTACATCAATTTGAATCAAGATTGATGAATTCCATAATCCAAAAAAAATGACAATGAATATTTTTTTTATATTATGTGTGACAAAATGTTTAACTGGATAAAATGGATTGATCTACTATGGCGAACCAATATTATCTTATTTTTATATTACGACTTTCATTATCTATATATGGCTATTTATAATTTGCCCAGATAAATGTTTGGAATATTTTCGGTTGGTAGGTTGGATTTCATTTCATTTGGTATTTTGTGTTGTGGCATTTGAAATTAGCATTAACAGTAACAGCAGCAATTACGATGATCAATCATTTTTATATATTTCCGTTGTAGATTTACGGGTATGGATCACCTCTTACTTTTCAGGATAGAAGGTCATTGATTTAATGTTTAATGTCTTGTTCATTCATGGAATAGAGAAAAAAAACATACACACACACACACATATACAATATAAAAAATAAGGCAAACGTTATTTTTTCAAAGTTAAACAGACTAAACTGGATTCATTGAACAATCTATAGGATCAATTCAAAACGATCGACAAAAAAGAATTTTCGATTGAAAATGTTTAATCGACCATGCATATGTTGCATTTTCAATATTATGCAATATGTTCGTGTTCGTATTCGTGTTTGTGTTTGTGTGTGCTAGTATTTTCCATATAAGCCGGTATTTTCAATTGAATCTCTCGACCATTGGCTTTACATCAACATAACATTCTATGCAAATGATACAAGTAAAGAAAAAAAACATACATTGAACATGGCAGAAAATTGGATTCTTTGTGGTCGAATCTATCTGATGATGAGGTTGAAAATTTATAAAAAAAATCGATACAAAGAATGATCATGATCAATCTTCAAAATGTCGATGTTGAATTCGAAAATAAAACAATTGTGTGGCTAAATTGGTCAAATCGATTAAAGTTGTTGTTGTTGTTGTTTAATAAAAACTATTGAATTTCGTATATAAATGAAAATCCGTTATCATATGTCATATGTATGTAATCACCGATCTAAAATATATTAAAGTGTAACGTCTTGGTTGATGAAATGAAAAAATCGGAAAATAAAAGAATCTTACCAAACCGAAAATATTTTCTTTTTTTTATATTTCTGATTAGATTCAACATCAGCAAAATTGAATTGTCAAAGCATGATCCCAAACTATGCAATCCATCCATGAATCGTTTGTTGTTGTTGATCGTTGGCCACACAATGAATTCAAATTCAAAAAGATTGGCACATTTCATTTCATTTGGCATGAAATGAGAAATTGAATAGAGAAAAAAAAAGGAAAAAAATGTCGCCAAACATTTAATAAATATTCATCCATATATATTCAATTGTCCATCAATAACAACATGTTTCTTTTTTTTGTCTGGGAATTTGAATCGAACCTAAATTTTGCTCATCTTCTTTTAAATAGCCTGAATGAGATTTTGTCATTTTGTCTGTCTTCATTTCAGATTCATTGATTTGGTGAATTGAATTGAAACGAAAAATGTAAAAAAAAAGAAAATGTAAGACCGTGATCAATGTGTAAATCGATCGATCCTAAATGTTCGATTCAAGATGAATAAGAAAAAAAATCGAGATAGCGAAAAAAAAATAAATGAATGAATCCAATACGAATATCGATATCAAAAATGGTTCGAATTGAAATGAAATAAATATAAATAAATGAAGATAAAAAATGAAATATGACAACAACAACAACAACAACAACAAAATACCATATTAACCTCAAATATAATAAATAAATATGAAACGGATTCATACATTTGAAATTGCTTTTTTTTCATGGGGTAGATTTTTTTTTGCATTGAAATGGAATATTTTTTTTTTCTTATTTTCTCCATATGATGATGATCAGAAGATATAATGATTACCAATCATCATCATCATCATCATCATGAAGAAATTGAATTGGCCGATTCAGGCAATATGGCCATCAACATCATCGAATATTGATAAGAATGAGAAATTTGATAGAATTGCCAATTTTTTTTCTCACCCGTCTATATATAATAATTGTGTGGATAACCAAGTTTTTGGCTGTCGAATGAAACAAAACAGAATAAGAAAAAAAAACGTTAAGATTATTCGAAATTTGGATATCGATTCCATCAATTCAATAATCATCATCAATACAATAGTTTATTATTCAAGTAGTATATACAGAATTACAATTTAGATCAAAATCGTTTAGAATTCTCTATATGCCACAACATTTTTTATTCTATTTCATCTGATAATGCCACTGATACATTCGTTGAACGTGATTAAATCCACAATACAATATTAAATGGTAGTAGCATGAATCAATAATGTGAATATGAAACAAACCAAACTTTGATAAACATGTACAACACAAAATTACATTCTACTACCATATTCAGCCAAAAAAAAAGAATGATATGGTGAATGAAAAGAATGGATACATGAAATTCGTGTTTGACGTGAAGCATCATGAACACATGTACATTCATTCATTTATTCGTTAGTACCAATTTGAATTTGTCGGTTGAGACTGGTTTGTTTTTTACTTTTTACTTGATTTTTGTTTGTCGTTTTCGACTAGTCGGTGTGTGTGTGTGTGTCTGTTTTTTCATCCGAATCACATTTTTGAATCATCCGATATAACGTATTGCCATTGTGGTTATTTGTTGATGATGATATAACCATTACCTTTATTCACTCTGGAATTTTGTTTGAATTTTTGCATTCAAGAATCATTCTTTTCTTTTTCATTGACCGTTTTTTGTGATTTGAATTATAATATACATTCCATTTAGTCATTGCAAATTCCTATTATCCATCGAATATCTACAAAAAAAAAAAACATTCCTCGTCATCAACAACATCAATACAGGGTAAGTCCACCACTAAAAAAAATTGAACGGTCCGTATATTTGTTGTTCGTGTATGTGTGTTTTTTTCTAATCACTAACGTTAAGTTCATCATATCAATCAGTTTAGTGGAAATCCCTATCATTCAAAAACTACAATGATAATAATAATAATATCCTAGAATTCATTCAAGTTTCAACAACTTGGTTGGCTGAGTTTTTTTTATTTATTGGATGGATGGATGGATGGATGATTCGTTTTCGGTTTGACACGTGCCATTTTTGTTTATCAAATTCTTCTATGCCAACAACCGAACCCAAGTGTATGTGTGAGTGAAAGATGGATTGTAGTGAGAAATGATTTCGACCAAAAAAAAAAGCTGATGATGATAATGATTCCAACGCCCCTTCATCAACATCATCATCATCGTAGTCGAGAATCGATTTTTGAATTCTATTCTTTTTTACACCATGATGATAAATTCGATTCATTGAGTAAAAGTCTATAATTATTATTATTTGAAATAACATTTATCTACAACTACTACTACTAATACTGTGGATCATTCATTTTGTTTTCATGAAAGCAGGAAGTAGACAGATTCGCTATTGAATCAAATATTACACAACAACAACAACAACAGAAAGTGAGAGAGAGAGCAAGAAAAAACTATGGATTTAAAATGGACACACAATGGCAAGAAAAAAAGAGACAGAAAAGATACTGTTCACTAGAGTGTGAAACATTTCCGTTTCCCGTGTACGTTTTTTTGTTGTTGTTGTTGCTGTTGTTGTTGTTGTTGTTGCTATTGTTATTGTTGCTGTCTATGGATTCTTTCTTCTCATTACGGATATAATTTTTTTTTCTTTTTTTTGAGTTTCACAATCACAACTAAGAATTCGTACATGTCACTTGGCTGAATTCATATTTTGTGCATCTCATATTTGATTCGATTTCAGATTTCTTTCAAAAAACTAGGTTTATTTCAATTATTTTTTTTTGTTGGCTATTGCTCATTCTTAACGGAAAAAATGTGATGATGACCTCTACTACTACAACAATGATGATGACCATTCATTGTTGTTATCATCATCATTGTATGTTTGTCTAATATATGTGTGCGGTTGATAGAATCCCAAATTCAAATTGACAATTTTATGATGATGATAGCTTATGATAGAAGGCGATGAAAAAAAGGCAAGCCAATTTTTCTATGAAAAAAAAAACAAAAAAATTTTTTTTTTTTTTGGTCTCACAAGCAAATTTTCTGCCCACACTCGATCACTGATCATCACAATAGTGAGAATAATTTCTTATCTCTTAAGATTCTGAACAACGAAAGAGAAAAAAAAATCAGAATTTAAATGAGCAACAAAAAAAAACGATAAGAATTTTAAAATTGAAAAATGTTCATTCAATTTCTTTCTCTTTACAATTTTTGAATAGGTAAGCAAAATTTATTTTTTGCTAAATTGAAAGTCTCTTTTATTTGTTTGCGTTTAGCAAAAAAAAAAAAAAAAGAAAAAAGAAAGATGAAATTTCCGGTTGATATTTTCATTTCATCATCAATTTGTGTTTGTCGTTGCGAAATAAAATGAAATGAAATGAAATGAAAGAATCACCATTAACCAATAAAAAAAGTAACCAAAAAAAAGGCTTCATTTTTTTTTTAATTTGCATTTCGATTTCCAAATGCAATGTATATATTATACAACGAAATGAAAAAAAAATTGAAATGAATTGAATTGTTGATGTTGTTCATCGTATTCAAAAAATCAATCCTACATATATATTTCTTTTCAAGCACACATTTATATACAAGACAAAAATTAAATGGAACAATGATTTTGAATAATATTTTTACAACGAAAAAAAAGGAAAACAACCAAAGTAAATCAACTTGAAGAACTACAAATGCATTTTTTTCATCTGTTAATAATAATGAAGCAATTTCGAGACAAAAAAAAAAGAAATACCAAAAATTCTATACGGATTCAATTTGAATTAGAATCGGCAATGAATGTTCGATTCGATTACAGTAAGTAAAAAAAAAGAGAAAAAGATTCATCATTGCAAGAATTGTAATGTAACACGATCCATTCATTCATGTAACATACGAAAGAATAATAATGATAATTTTTACCGATGATTGTAAAAAAAAATTCCTATTTATTGGTATATAGGAATTGTTATTTTTTCCTGAATAAAATGAATGAAAACGATGATTCTTACTTGAATGAACGAATAAATAAAATAAACGAAATGAAACGAAATGAATAAATGAATGAATGGATGAATGAATGAATGAATGAATTGAATCAAACGTGAAATGAAATGAACAACAACATCCAAATATATTTCTTGTTAACATCAACATTCAAAGAACGAATTATTCGTAAATGCTAATAATAATAAGATGATTGAAAAAAAAGTTCTGACATATATAGACCAGAGAGAGAGAGAGAGAGAGAGAGAGAGAGAGAGAGAGAGAGAGAGAGAGAGAGAGAGAGAGAGAGAGAGAGAGAGAGAGAGAGAGAGAGAGAAATTCCATTCATAATATCATTCTTTTGAATACCTTTCTTCTTCTTATTCACAATCATTATAATATCCAATCATCATCATGTATATAAGTGTATAGGTGAAATAATCGTTTTTCTCTCTATTCAATCGAAAAAATTCTTTCTTGGATATTTCAAGTGTAGAAAGAATTTTAGCCTAAACGAAAATTTTTCATCTATTCATCGAATATTACAGTTTGGTTTTTGGTACGACATTTTGAATATTTTTTTTTGTGTTAAATAATTCTTGTAAGACGTAATATAGAATTATTTTTTAGTAAGAAAGAAATAAAAATTTCACATTTTTTTTGTTTCAATTTTTTTTATATATATTGTTTTTCTATACAATTTCTAATTTTATGATTATGTTGAAAAAAAAAAATTTTCTTTACAGTAACAAACAAAAAAAATTATCATTTTATTGGCCATCTTATTCCATGAACATATATACCTTGCTGATGACAAACTATAAAATAACAACGATTGATCCACAGAGAGAGAGAGAGAGAGAGAGAGAGAGAGAACCAGCAAAACATCCCTTAGGGATATTCGTTTCATTGTCTTTTTTTTTTTATTTATTTTCTATTTCTTGCCATCGCCCATAAGATCAATATACAAAAAAAAATTCTCTTTTGCAACAACAACAACAACACCAATCATCAAATTCAGGAATCAACAGAATTTGGAATTCAATAATAAAATCAATTGGGGCTATATTCGAATTTATGAATAAAAAAATTTCCTATACCCAATAAACTAAACGTGTTTGGGTGTGATTTCATGGATAAATGTGAAATTTTCATTTGGTGTGGCAACTTGTGTGTGTGTGTGTGTTAGGGTGTATAATAGACAAAAGTTGAATGTAAAAAAAAATAACGACAACAAGTTATCAATTATTTTTCAGTTAATAAATTGGGTAAGTTTCATTAATGAATTTTTCATTTTTCAATTTCGAAAATATTATGGTGCACAATGAATTCCTTCATGATTGGCTTGTTGGTATTATCGTTTTCAAAATATTTTTTTGTTTTCATTTAAATTCATCGTCATTATCGATTTTTTTGGATTTTATAAATTTTCATTGTTGGATTTCTTCTTCATGTTTTTTCATTTCAATTCAATTTTTTCATTTTTTTGGACATTTTTTTTTGTTATTCATTTTTTAGGATTTTTTTTTTGAATTCTTCCTCACTATTGTATGTCTATCAGCATGATAAAATGAATGAAAAAAGGATTTCTTTTTTTCAAAATGTTTCTGCAACCTAATCAATTATAGATCAGCAGCTGCTACAGAATGTTTTTTTTTCTTATTTTTCTCAATCCTAGATTTTTCTTTTCTTTTTTTTCGGTTCCTTTCAAATGATGTTGATCAAAGGTTCAAATGTTCAGAATAAAAAAAAAGGCAAATGAAAGAAAATTAAATTCATCAGAGAATAGCCAAAAAAAATCATATAAAAATATGAACCAAATCAATAAAAACAACAAGACAAATGCATGAAAAGTTTAAAACAACCTAAAAAAAAATTAAAAATTAATTTACCTAGATAGTATTTTGTGAAAAACCAACCATTTTATTGAATCAGTTATAAAGGCTCACCTCACTCTTTCTGTGTGTGTATGTCTATGTTTGAAAATGAAATTGAATCTTGAAACTTTTTCTGATTTTTTTTCGGATATGTGTGTGTGTGTGTTTTTCAGGCTTCATCATTCGTAATCTCGTCACCAGAATAATATCCGCAGAATTTTTAATTGAAACTTTTTTCTTACATGAAAACCTAACGAACTTTTTTTTCAATCAAACGGAAAAATCGATTGTTTTTGTGGATTTTTTTTCAGTATAAATGGTCCAATATGGTTTTCTTTGGTGAGGATGTTGGAACTGTATAAAAAGTTCAATATAAGTTCTGACGTTTTTGTCGTTGTTGTAATAGAATGGCAATTTGTTACTGGATGTCTATTGTTTAATATATGAAACATGAAACAAATAAAGAAAAGAAAAACTTACCTTCAGGATATGTTCACCGTTTGATGAGTGGATCGATTGTTGCTGTTGTTGTTGTTGTTGTTCATCGGAACGATTTGTCAATTTTACAGTTTGATTGGTTGATACACATGAAATGGGATTTTTTTTCATGTTTTCATCATCATCTGCCATGATGATGTTGATTTTATCAGCAGCATTGTTATTATCGACATTTTTTCCAATACCATCATCATCATCATCATCATCAACTACATCATTATTGAATCCAAATGATTCCCATAGATCAATCAATATGCCAGATTCTGTATATCTGTTAAATATTGAGAATAATGTAAACAAAACAAAACAAAAAAAATTTGTCGATAATTTACAAGCAAACAAATGAAATGTGAAAGAAAATTTAATATTCATTTTTTTTTTTTTGACATTGACACATGATAATAACACGAGGTCATGCCATTCCTAAATAGCATACAATGCATACAGATGATACATTATTTAATCTAACAGACAAACAACCATTTAATCACGATTATAACGAGGCTGTCAAATTGTTACGTTGCAAAAAAAAAAAATTATTGTCAAACCATATACAAAATAAAAAAAATATATGTAATCTACTAAACCAAAAAAAATAGAATTCGTGTTGGTGTCAAGACGTTTTTTTTATCCATATAAATATTACTGTGTTTTTTCGTGGGCCTTCATATTCATTATTTGACGTAGAAATATTCCTGTCATAGATAAATGTATGTGTGTGTATGTGTGTCTGTTTATCCAACATACAAATAATGTCTTGCAAAAGTAAATCTATAAATCTTCTGAAAGATATTAATTCGAATATACAACAACAATAATGGCATCATCATGCTAGAATCCTACCATCAGGCAAGATTATTATTAATTAATTATTTTTTATTTTTTATTTTTTTTGCTTTTGCTTTTGCCCGCATTAGCATCATCATCAACAATGTTGATTTTTCTTCCTTTTCCTATTTTATTATAACGTCGAAATGATAGTATGGTAATAACACCAAAATTTATTCACTTGATTCAGAATTTAGACTAGATTTTAACGAATCCTATTCGAATGTGGTTGTCATCACCGCCACCGTCATTCATTCATACATTTGTTCATTGGTTATTCATTGTATTTTAATAATTCATAATTTAAGTAATTAACATTCATTCATCGATTCATTGAGCCGATTCGTGGTCGAAGTGGCTTTTGTAGTAGTTTTGCTATTAGCATAGTGATCTGCACATACAGAATCACGCATTATAAACTAACTATTATCAAGATTTGTGTTCACTAGAAAAAAAAATACATTGACAAATTCTAAAAGCTAAGCAATGTTTTAATAATAATAATAAAAACAAATGTTGAAACGTTTAGTTTTTTTTTCAATTACAACTTATTCCATAAGAATTTTTTTTATCTGATTCTATTTTTGTTGTATTCTATGACGTAACCATTTGAAAATAGTTGTATGAAGTCTGTTTTTCTTTTGGTCTATCATTCTACATTTCTTGAACTTAATGGAATGAAATTACTAAATTGAAATGAATGGATGAATCAAAATGAAATTGGGTACAATCATCATCATCATCATCATTGATGATGATTCACAAAAGAAAAAAAATCCAATCATCAATGATTGAACACACAAAAACATACACACACACACACACACACATACACATTCCATCACTAAAGGACAATCAATTGAATTTATAAATGTCTATATTTGCTGTCTCATCCATTCTATTATATATCTAATCTGGTTTGATGATCGAGGCAATTAAATGATTGAATCCACCGACTTTTACAAACACATGAACACATTCATATATATTGGATTTGACTTAATGAATTTGACTTTTACTTGTCCATCACACACAACATCTATCACCCAAACTATCATCATCATTTCTAGTGTTAATTTTTTGTGTTAATATTTGTTGTTGTCCAAGTTAACATAATAATAATATTTTGGATATACGATGTGAATGTTTATGTTTGTTGTTGTTTGTTGAAAGTGTATTGTGTGTGTGTGTGTGTGGATGTGTGGATGTTAATTTTGGCAAACACATTTTTTTTTTGACTTGTCCATTTCATTCTATTCTTCACATATATAAACAATAATAATAGAATTCTTTATTTAACACTACGTGTCTTGTTCCCTTTCATTGTGTATAATATGACATGTGTATATATGTTGATTGTATCTAAATCTCATAGTGTTGGTGGCGGTGTTTTCATGTCTCCTTCCTCTACTTTTTCTTCTTCTGTGTAAATCCCAATAGACCATTCTCATTTTTTTGGGTTAAGCATAGCAACAACAAAAAAAAGATGAATGACATAAAATGAAATTTGTCAATCACAAACACACACACACCAAACACATACACATATACATTTTTGTTTTCTAAAGAGAATTATTTTTCGGCTCGAATATATTTTCCATTATTAATGATCTTTGTTTGTTTTTTTCTTTTTTTTTTGTATTTTAATGATTCAAGATCCAAAAAAAAATCCAGGATTTTTATTTCTTATCATATAATGGAAATGTGTTGGTTTCTGTTTCAATTTTTTTTCTCCATTCATTCATCCATTCATTTCGGTAACAAACTATAAGATTTAATCGACAAACACAAAACAAACAATGGCCAAATGGTATAGAAAAGGTCTGTCAGATCTATGTTAAAGTCATATCGGAAGGATTTTCTTTTTTTATCGTTTCATTCTATCCTATTCTTTTGTTTTGTTCTAGCAATTTGAAATGTTGTGACAATTTTGTTTTGAGATTTTGTTATGTTTCTCATCATATTGATCAAAATGATAACGAGAATATTGTTACCGAAAATGAGAAAATGAGAAAAAAAGCATTTTTTTCCATTTGAAATTTTTGTCAATTTTTTTTCCCGTCTTGTTCGTTTTATTGATTGTGTATTATATTTAATATAAATAAGAAATTGATTCATTTTGCTTATTGTTTGTAAGATGAATGAAATTCCATATCTATTTGACTGGAACGATTTCTATCTCATTTGATTTCATTGTTATGATGTAGCTAATATTGCCATATTTAGATAATTGCATGTATGGAGATATGATATAGAATATCCTGTCACCTTGTTTTCTTTGTTTGTCTTTATAATAAATAACATTTTTCTTTAGTTCACTTTTTTTTCTCATTTATTTCGGTGTCTGGAAATGTTATGTAACGGAGATATAGAATGAATTCATTGTGTTTGTGTAAAACATTCTTTCATAACTTTAAGTCTACAACATAACTTTTGGCTTCGTTTTTTTTGGTGTGTTTTGTGTACAAACTGGAGTGTCAAGAAAAAAAAAGTTTTGATTAATTTTCTTTCGATTCTCGTGAAAATGAAATAATAATAAAAATTGCCAAACGAAAACAATAGGCAAAGTGAAAAAACTGGAAGAAGAAACTGGTAATAATAATAATAGAAACAACGACAACAACAAAAATCATGAAAGAAAAGTAAACGATGGTGTGATGCGATCAAGTTAATTTTTTTTTTTTTTTTGCTATTTATAATATTATAAATACTGATTATCAGTAAAATGAATAAATGAATCAATATCAAGATGGAGCAACAAACACATGGCTACAATACAGGATATGTGTTTGTATGGTAATCATTTGTTTGTTGCTGTATAAGTGACGTATTGAAAATTATTTCATTTTTTTTTCTACATCCAAATATTATATATCCACATAATGAATAAATTCCGCTATTTATGTATATAGTTTAAGCTTCACAATTATTTTAGTTGTGATAAGAATCTTACATCAATAATGTTTGGCTCTAAACTTTTCTATGATAATGATGATGATGATAAAAGAAAACTTTTAATATTACCACAATTCAATTCAAAACTGTCTATATATGTGTTTGTGGTTCGTAATAATAATAATAATAATATATAAATTGGGATTCAATAAAATAGTCATAGTTAATGATCATGTTGTTGTTGATGTGTTGTTTAGAACTTTATATTCACCGGTCAAACTTAGTTGTTGTTAGTCAATAGAAATATTCTGTTTGATCAATATAGACCTTGTTTTTTTCGGATGAATTCTTTTCGAATAAAATCTACCATCTACTACTGTTATGATTTAGTTACTTTGTGAAAATTCAATAAATACATGAGAAAGAAAAATTTGTCTTGTTATCCAAATGAAACAAGTTAGGTGCCTGTAGAAAATCAGTATCTTAGGCTCAACCATGTTTGTCTTGTCATGTGTGTATAGAATAAAAAGTTTAATATCCGAGAATTGAAAGAAAACTGACACACACACAGTGTATTTTGCCGTTGCCATATGTTGTTGTATTGTAAAGGTTCAAAAATTTTCCGGTTTTTGTATCTCCATATGATGGAATAAAATTTTTTCTTAGTAGCAGTAGCATGGTCCAGATTATTCTGGGCACGAAAAATATGAAATGAAAAATAAAATCTGCTTCATACTAGTGACCCGTTCGTTTTTCTACCCGTTTGAATGAATGAATGGAAAAAAATTTTTCATATCAATCGGAAATGAAATTTTTCTCAATTCCTATTTCATCTGATAATCGGATTTTTGATTCATTTCTGAAGACATAAAACCACCATTGAAAGAAAGAGAATGGGAGGAAGAAAAATAGAATCGATGGCAACTCTTTTGTTGTTGTTGTGTTTGTTATAGTTGTGATTCATTTTTGTTTTCGTAAACTATAGAATCTTATGATATCTAGATTGAAGTCGATTATGGTATATTTTTTTGTGGACATAGAAAACCACATATGAATGAATAAGACCACTGTGACAAAAATATCAAATATCATCCAATTTGCAAGAAAACCACTAAAATGGTGTCGTCGGTTGAGTGTCGATTGAGTGGTTTTACTATTTGTAATTTTGATACAGAATAAATTCCAGCTGTACACATGATATATATAACTAATAGATAGAATAGTTTCAAATTGACAAAAAAAACGAAACAAAAATGTTCATTTTTTTTTCTTTTGGTTCCACTTGTATATCATTTGTGTCTATATGTGTTCACTTGGTTCCCAAGAGATATTTGCAGTTTGGTTTGGTTTTTTTTCTCATATAACTCAGATAGACAGGAATTTTTTTTTTGTTCCTATTGAATATAGTGCACAATATAAGAATTGAGAACATACACACATACAGGAAAAAACACGTGCCAATTTTTTTTTTTTGAATTTCGTTTTCAACAACAATAATATAATTGCCACACAAACACATCATAAATAGGAAAGAAGATTTTTATTCTACTTTTTAGTCAAAATTCCATTTTTTAAGCCATTTCATCGACTTGAAAAATAACATCATATAATTGAACCAAAAAAAAAATTCAAAAAAATAAACCAAACAGTAGCATGAAAACTCTTTTTTTTGAAAAAAAAAATTTCTTATGCCCTACGGGTATCAATGCAATTAGCATCATCAAGAATATACGAATAATATGGTTGTGTGTGTGTATGTGTTTAATTCTGTTTGAAATTCTTTGTGCCAACACCAATCGATTTAAGCAGACCTTTTTTTTACTATATATTTTATAGAATTTCTTTTTTTTAATTAAAAATTCACTTGTATACGAATATAAAAAAAATTTCTACTTTTTTACATCATTCCGAAAGGGTCTGATTAATCAGCTTGAGCTCAAGGCTTTTTTTTGTTGATATGTATTTTATATAGGAAAAAAGTCTTAGAATGGTTAGTTGGCCAGAATTTTGTTGTTGTTGTTGTTGTTCTGTTTGATTCATTTTAAAAACGATAACAACAACAACAACAAAGAATGGGCCATTGTATTACGAAATGAAATACGAGAAAATATTGCAGCCATTGAGCAAAGTTGTGAAGACGAAAATAATTTTCAGCCATATATCTTATTCTGGATATATTCTGGAGACTGATGATTCGATTTTCGTTTCCATCGGTTCCATCATCAGCCATTATATAATGATCGTCAACAACAGCAACAACCAGCGAGTGAAAAAAAAACACTACTGACTAAAACTCGGTTTTTTTTACCCGTCCATATAGCCGTCTATCGTTTGATTTATGAGCCATACTGAATTCAAGTTTTTTTTCAACAGCTCAATATTATTATTTTCACTTACTTTTTTTTATCAAAACACCCATTTTTATATATTTTTTTTTTGGTCCCTATGGTTCCCCTCTCTATCATCACCATTCACTCACCAAATACACACACATACATTTTTGTTATATCGGTAAAAACACGCGCTACGTCGTTTCATATTATATTTCACACTCTTGGATTCGGTTCACTACTCTTTTTTGTTTTGTTTTGTTTTTTTCCATCATCCAAAATGGCTTCTCGATCAACAAAAATCTAACCACTTGTGATATATATAAAGTACCATTATCTTTGATTCTACAACACAATGAATGAATAGAATATTGATATGTTATGAACTTGAACCTTATCTTTTATATTACTATACACTACTATTAGCTCATTTGCCATCTGTCCTTGGATTTCTTTTTTTTTCATTGTTTTCCCAAATATATTATAAACAAAATGGAATAGCCCACTAAATTCACAATTTTACAAACGGAAGTATTAGTAGGCGCGGTTAAAAATTTTGTTTGTCTAAATTTTTTTTTTTTTGGCTCTCTCTTTCATTTTATACTGGCCTCTTTTTTCAATTACCATAAAAACACAATAATGATTACATTGTTGATGATGAATTTTTTTTCCTGTTTTATTCAATTAGAAAGAATAAGATGCCTCCTCCAGGCATCTCATCATCATCATCATTATTATTATTATTATTATTTGTCGGTGACAGTTGACTGATTTGGTGTATACGTTTATTGTTGACAAAATTTTATGATAATCTCTATCAGTCTCTGGATATATTGCTTATATATTAAGCTGCCAAAGCAGATGTTCGGCTGGAAAATGCCCATAACGTTTATCATCAAAAAAAACTTTAATTGATTTGTCTATGTCTGATCTTTGTTGTTGTTGTTGTTGTTGTTTATCAACAGCTAAAAAAGGTTGAATCACCTTTTTTGACATTCATAATATCTTACAGGAATAATGAGATGAACCTTTTTTATGACGATCTATGCAAAAACAACAAAAAAAAAATTCTGATGGATTAAAAAAAGGTCAGGAATCCTTGGTGTTGTTGTTTTTTCTATTCATTTTAATGTTTTTGTTTGGTTTTTGTTTTGTTTATTTTTTCTTTTTGTTTTTTGATAATTTTTGCTTCGTTCAAATATTTGCGTTTCATCAGTTTCCTCTATAGGAAGATCTTTGAATTTTGGAATCATAAATTTGTGTACATTGTGTGCGTGTGTAGCGGATGTTAGGATAGGCGGTTATATTTACACACATGCAGTACCCATCAATCTTGGGTTTCACAATGTTGATGATGATGATGATGATGATATCGGAACAAATGTAAACAAAGTATCAGGACTCAATGAAGGATGATAAAAAAAAATTTCGTGATGTGTGATAATGGTGTTGTCATCAGCATTGTTGATGATGTTCGAATTGAATGCAACAATCGAAACTAAACTTGGCTTTTAACTAATACCCAAAAAAAAATTCCGGTTGGTACCAATTTTCTATTCTTCTACAATCCGTGTCATCTACCATTCTCACATCTATAATAATAATGATGATGATGGAATCTTGTTATTATTATTATTATTTATTTATTTTGCTTCATTATTCACTGTTTTCAGTATCGGTCCATTCATTTACGATTTTTATGGTGAAAAAAATTCTTTCAAAATAATAATAATGGCCGTGATTTGCACAATCATTAACACTTTTTTTCGTTTATGATTCAACAAACAATAACAACAACAAGAATAATCGTATTTATGACCTGAATACATGATTAGATCTATTTATATGTTTTTTATTTTTGTTTTTCAATTTCCTTTTTCTTTTGCTTTTAATTCGTTTTAGTATTTTGTGTGTTTTGCTATTTGTTTGTGTTTTTTTCGTGTTAATTATTCTCTGGAATAATTAAAACGGAACTTCACTGATTGTCGATGTCAGGTTTCGATGATAGAACCTTGCGGGCAAACCTTTATATACTCATTGATTAGTTGTCAAATTAATTTTTTTTTCATCAACAAATTGGATGCTAGAATTATTCTACCGATTCACACCATATTTTTTTTTGTTAATGTTCGGAAAATGCATTGACGATTTCATTTTCTTCTATTTTTTGATTCTCATTTCCGTTTTAATTGTTTTTGGGAAATAAGCGGAAATTTTACCACCACCACCACCACCATCACCTCATCATCATTGATTAACCTCTTTGTCTATAATT
Source organism: Dermatophagoides farinae (assembly GCF_024713945.1). Lineage (NCBI taxonomy): Eukaryota > Metazoa > Arthropoda > Arachnida > Sarcoptiformes > Pyroglyphidae > Dermatophagoides > Dermatophagoides farinae. The sequence goes on from NC_134678.1 coordinate 4,611,623, forward strand.
AACAAGGAAAGCAATGTCAACTGTTTTTATTCAGACAATCAAATAGGGTTTTTTTCATTTTTTTTTTTTTGCTTTGTTTCAAAGACATTATAATTTTTTTTTTTTGGTTCATAATGCCACAAATTCTATTGCCAGAATCAAGTGAATGTGTGAAGTGATTTCTTTTTTTTTTTTGTTTTGTTTTCGGTTCAACGGTCTTGAATTCATTTAATCATTTTGTAGAATAATTTATATCCATCTTCTTCGTTGTATATTTTTTTTTATTCTCTTTTTCTCTCAGCTTATTGTCTTTTCATATAGATAATAATAAATTGTTTTGAATTTTATCGAGCAAAATATTTTTTCTCATTTATGAATGATGATGATGATGATGAATAAATAATTGAATCATGCATAATTTTTCTTACTATCCACTTGATGATGAATTTTCATCTTTAAAGCTTTTTTTTTATTCAATTCTTTAGCTAGATATATACACCATACCAAAAAATATTCCTATATGCATGGTGCATGAACTAATATTTTGCCCAAAACAAACAAACATCATTCATCAATTATCATTTGCTTTTTTTGGTTGTTGTTCATGTCATAATCATCATCATCATCATCATCATAATAGTCGTCATTGTCATTGGAAATATTATCATTATAATAATCGAAATAGATAGATAGATTTAATATGTAAAACGGCTCATATAAAAAAGAAAATATATTCTATATTTATGAACAGAATATGCAAAATTTATCCATCTAAAATAATGATGACAAAATTGAACTGCTATTGAAAAAAAAACAAAATTTCATTTCGTAAACAATCAGCAACGGGGAATGTGAAAAAAATACGCATTGTTATTCGATTATTCGATTCCACAATTCAGCGAACCATAAGAATTTCAAAAATGAAGAAAATAATCAAACAAAACAAAATGAAATGAAATGAAAAAAAGAATATTCTATCTATCTATCTCTCTCTCTCTCTATTTATATATGATGTTTCATAACAATAGCAAATCATAATGTAATCAGCTTTCGATGAGAAATATTTGAGAAAACAAAAAAAAAAACACTGAAAATTTCGTTTATTATTATTATTATTTTTTTTTTGGTCCATTGTTTTTGTTGTCGTTATTTATAATCAATGGCTCATTGTAATCATCAATGATGAGAATTAAATCAAAAAATTCCCAAAGACACAAAAGCATACACTCACACAGATTTTATTCGTATTCAAAAATTCATAATTCATTATCTTCATTCTGCTTGAAATATTTTTCCTGATGATGATGATGATGAGAGATGAAATTTTGCATTTGAATGAATTCAAAAAAAAATATTTTTCGTCAATTTTTCATCTCACGCTCTAGCAGCTAGATCCATGATTTTTGAGTCAACAATATTTACGATAATAACAATGATGATGATGATGATGATGATTATTATTATCATTATCATCATGATCGAAATAACAATTTTCATTTTTTTATATATTTTTTTTTCATTCTATTACTCCCACTCCTTCTTTTTTTTTCTTAACCGTGAATAGAATGCAAGAAGCTATTTTGGACCAAAATGGCCAAACAATTTTTCCCTTATGATCATGACAACCGTTATAGAATATTGTTCTTTAAAAATAAGATGATAGATAGTTTTTTTTTTAGTTGGTGATTGGAAATACGAAAAAAAACAAAATCGATTATGGAGAGGATGATGATGATGATGATGATCTTTCACTGGTACTGACATTCATCTGTTCCTAAATTGATAGGTGTAAAATAAAAAATGATCATTGCTGGTTGTTGTTGTTTTTCATGAATGTACCAATGAAAAAAAAAATCCTTTTCCTAAGAAACGTGAACGGTGTTCATAAAAAATCCAAATTTCTCAATGTGTGTGTGTGTGTGTGTGTGTGTGTATGTGTGTCTGTCAACCAATCTAAGCGACAAAAATGTTACCCAACAAAAAAAATTACTACTATTATTTTTTGGCACAGAAAAAAAAATCAGATCAAATTGTGAAAATGATGGCAATGATAATGAAAAATTGCAAGAAAATTGATGCAAACAATCGGACCGAAAGAGAAAAAAAAATCAAACAAACAAAGCAAAACCTTGTTTCTATTATAAAACAAGCAGTAAAAAAAATCGATCAGTATAGAAAATTTCATCATTAATCTCACCAATATCATCATCATCAGCATGATCCCGATCATCTTCATCGTCAACTACACATCATATCATTCTCTCATGTGTTTTTTTTTTATTCTACAATACGATAAAACGATTGGCCAGAAAATTTCATTGCTCATTCATACGAATACTATTCGATTCAATGATATACGATGATATATTGACTATGATATGATGATGATGATGATGGATAATGATCGATAATTCACAAAAATGAATCCCATGCCAGTTTCTGTTCTTTTTTGTTTTTTGTTTTATGTCAGATCTTTGTATGTTTACTGATGTTGTACATTATTATTATTATCATAAAACAAATACAGGTCAAATTTTTATTTTTATAGAGATCAAATTGTGTTTATATGTCCAAATAGAAATGTAATGTACTATATACTATGAGGTAATTATAATGAAATTTTATTATTAAAAATTTCATAAATCTGTTTTTGTCGTTTGAATTTTTTTCCATAAAAAAAATTGACTACGACCTTTACTAATTGAAATTGGTGGAAAAAAATGCTTTGAAATTGTTTAAAATCAGGTTATTCGTGCATCAGATTTTGTTTATTCCACTACAGTAAAAAAAATGGGAAAAAATAATATTCGACACTGGAAACTAAATAAACACAATGAAAATGAACTTTATTTATCAGGTTTGATCTAAATCAAATTCGATTTGACAAAGAGAAAATATAATAATGATAGGAATTGTGAATGATCTTGATTTTTCACTCACCATCATTTCATTCTAATAGAAAAAAATTGACATTTTTTTACACATCCTATTTCAATGAAAAATATATTTTGACATTTTTTTTTCACCATCATCAATGATGTGAGAGTTATCAATGATGAGATTTAAAGTTGAATTTTTTTCTTCTACCATTTCATTCATTCATTTTGATTGGATTCAATTCGCGATTCGATTAATCCTGCCGTTCGGATTGAGTTTTAGAATTTTTTTTCATTTTTTTTTCGTCACTCTTATTTCCATTTAGTTTTTCAACATTAAACATTTGACATTTGAAAATTTTCAAGTTTCTCATTCCGCTATTTTTTTCTTATTATTACATTGATTTAGACTTTTTTCTGTTTTTTTCTCCATTTGTTTAGTATTGTTTCAAATTTTTTTTTCTCAGTTGTCATCAAGTTTAAATGGCAATTTTTCATCGTTGTGAAATTGAATCGAATTTGATTCTTTTCCGATTCTTGTTTGTGTTTGTTTGTGTGTGTGCATAGAAAGAATGAATGAATGACATGTGAGAATAAAAAACTTTTTCTGTTCATTTTCAATCGTTTAAGCCATTTATCAATTCTTTATTTCAAACCGGAATATTTTTATTCTTTGCACTGGAATCCATTGATTGGTAACGGTCTTTTTCGTTTTCATTGGATTGTGTTTTAGATTCTGTTTTGGCCAATTTTTTTCTGTGTGCATGTGTTGATTGAAAAAAAAATCAATTTCCAATCAAAAACGATAATCTACAAAATGACAAACAGAATTGAGTAGAATCATTTTTTTTTGATTTTAATGAAAAAAATATTTTCATCCCCAAAAAATAGAAATTGAAAAAAAATGAAATTGGATAAAATTCATTTCACATTTATATTCATTCATTCTTCTAATGACAATGAATGATAATAATTTTCCACTTAGAAAAAAAAATTCCTATGAAAATAATTGTAGAATGAAAACAAAACAAAAAAAAACAAGCAAAAACTTTGAATGTGATAAAAGTGGAAACCCTCCGGAATAATCTAGGTTAAAAATAATGATACTTCAATAGCTGTATGATGATGATGATATGGAATCGCATACTAAATAATGATGATATCATGAAGAAGATGATCATCACCATCATCATCATCATCATTGTCATGTTGATGATGAAAAAATGGTTTCACATGAAAAAAAACCATTGAATCAAATGATGATGTTATAACGAATAATAAAAGCACTTGCATCATTTTGTCAGGATTTGAAGAAGAAAAAATCTCGTTTATTCGTTTTTTTTTCTTCTGTTGAACACTTTCAACAACAAACGAATGAATGAGTGAATAAATGAAAGTAAAAAAAAAAATGTCATTTGCGGCGACGATGAAGTGAATAAATGGATTTTTTTTTGCCTTTTTTTCTGATATATAGTTAAAGTAATTCTGCTGTTGTCTCGTATTCACCATTTTCATTTTTATCGCTTTTAATGATAACGAAAAAAAAATTCGTTAAATAAAAATTATTAGAAAAAAAGAAAGAAAAATTGCTTCAAACAATAACTAATATGTTGGTTCACGCATCATCAAAATATTTGATAATGTTGTATAACTGTCACCATTATATATTAAACCATATTCACATGAAACTATCACATAGTAAATTGACTACTTCCAAATGTTCTTTTAATCAACCAATATATATGAACCCCTTTCTAACCTTTAGAAATAGAAAAGATCAGTTTTCGCCTTTTATCTGTTATCTACAAGCTCAGGCGTAAAAGCTTGTACGTAAAATTTACGTATGGTTGCCTGAATCAGCATAGAAAAATCTTAGAAAATTTTGCTGAGAGCGATAGTTTCGGAAATTTTTCCCAAAAAACGTCATTTATGAATAAAAATAATTTTAATCTTTTTCTTTTTTTTATCTTTTCACTTGTCAAAAACGTTTTTTCTCGCAATATTTTTTGAAATAAACGTCTTTTCTGTTCATTTGTTTATGTTTTTCACTTTATTCAAAAAAAATGAAAAATCATTCGAATGATTCAATTGGAACAAACAATTACTTTTACTGCGTTTACTACAAACAATCTAAATTACCATTACCATTGTGTGAACAATATTGATCATAAAAAAAAGATGAGGAAACTGAACGAAGAGAAAGAGAATCACCAACTTAAAGCAGTTGTGTTTTTCGAAGCCGTGAAAAGAAAAAATCTGTGATGATTAGTGATGATCATAATATTTGCCAACAAAGATGGAAAGAGATGTAGAAAGTAAAAAAGATTATCATTGCCTTTAATAAATATATAGTAATAATAATTTGCTGTCAAGTTTCTTTTCTTTTTCGGCTTCTTCTTCGGGATCCAATCTTTTATATATATGTTCAACACACACACACACACACATGATCATAATGACAATAATAATAACGATGATGATGATAATTATTATAGCCATAATCATTATTATCATCGCTCTATGATTCTATTCAATGTTTTCTTATTTTTTCACAGGATTTACTTTCTTTTTTTTTGATTATTATTATGGTGTCATCACCATCAGCATCGTATATGAAAATGGTTGGTTTCATTTTCGGCTTGTGTGTTTGTTGTACCTTGAAAAATGAATATATAGTGAAAAGAGCGGATGATATAAGAGTTGTTGTAGGAGGTGAAAAAATTATTAATTTTTAACAAATTATAACACCGAAAAAAAGATCATATCATATCACGTCATATTGGATTTCTTGATGATATTTTCTTCTGTTTTTTTTGTTTTGTTTTTTTTTTTTTTTTTTTGGGAAATACAAGTTTTGCCATATTTTTATAGATATATGATGTACATTTATCTATTTTTTTTCGGTAGTAGTCTCGGTATTATAAGTAAGTATATATCAAGTATGAGTTAAGAATCAAGCGAGAAAAAAAGTTTATTGTTACGATAGTATAATACCCGTACTTAACTAACTATTGGAATCATTATTATTTTCTTTTTTGCCTTTTTTTTCTATTTCTTGGTTAACCTCTCTCTCTAGTAAGCCTTGTTATTCTGGTTCATGTTTGCTATGTGCTACATTATATCTCAAGGGAAATATTTTTTTTTTCTTCCAAACATTCAAACGGTACGTTCCAAAAATATAAAAATCCTTTCTTGTTATTCTGTGAGTTCTCATTTACAGAATATACCGTTATCTTTTTTTTCATATATGCATGGAATGCATATTATGCATTTCATTTTATCCAATCTAATTTGAGTGTAGAAAAGCAAAAGTGTTTTTTTTTGTTTTGCGGTTAAAATTCACTATAGTGATTCAGATGACTATCATATAAATGTCATTTTGAATAGCACAATGCAAATATATATATATATATATGGAATGATAGATTTGGTGTGAAAAAAAACCGCAATTGTAGAATAAGGTTATCAAGTTATTATTCTAAGATTCTTTTCCAGTAATACCCTGAAATGTTCGTTGTGGGATTTTTCTCTCCTTCATTCTATTTTTACCAAATTTCAAACTATTTCATACTGATCCATTGAGTTGATTCTGGTGTCTATTTTAAAAATTTTTTGCACTTTTAGCCATAGAAATTTCAAAGAAAATGATCCAGATCATCATCTGATGTTTTGAGCACAATGAATAAACAAAAAATAAAAAAATAAAAATCAACGCTATAGAAAGAATAAAGAAAAAAAAATCACAGAAAACACAAAAGGCAAAAAAGTTTTTTTTCATTCTCAACTATTGCCTATAGCAAATAAGTTCATAGCAACATCATTCATTCAGTACATGATGATGATGATGATGATGATGATGACGGCGACAACAGATCCATAAGTCTGGACCATGTTGAAGAAGAAAGTAAATGAGCGAGGTGAAAATAGTGTGATGATAACATCTTAATGGTCTCAACTTGTATCTCAAAAAAAAACTATAGCAGCTTAGTTTCAATTCAAATGAAAAAAGGCTGTATTATTATTTGATTCGTTTCACTTTGTTCTGACATTATTGTTGTTGTTGTTGTTGTTATTTTCCATTATCAATGTTCCAAGTCAAACCATAACCAAATATGTGCCTAATGTGTCTATGAGAAAGTCAGAATATCATATCACATTCACATCAAGTTGGTGGTGGTGTGTTTGTGTGTGTGTGTGTGGAATTTCATTTTAAGTGCTAGTCTTTCTTTGAAAAACAGAAGAAAGAGAAAACAACAAGAAAAATTATACACTCTGTAAATCGCAAATCGTGCAACTTTTTTTCGGGGTCTTTGCCCAAGTCTCATTTATTTAGTCTTTCTTCTAGTTTCATTCATATATATCCATTATATATTTACCGATCCAAATTCTAGTTGACTGGACCTTTAAGAATCTAAACTATGTGCATGTATGAAGAAATGAAATAAACAGATTTCATCTGCGAAAAAAGTCATCAAGAGTTTTAGCGTGTGTATAGTATAAACTTCTTAATATAAAATCAAGTTTTTTTGAAAATTGAGCAAAAAAACCGGGTTCCTCATCATCATCATCATCATTAATATCATCAAATTTAACTTCTATTGTATTATCAATCTAATGGCTACACAGAATCATCATTATGATCATGATGAGGAACGATTAAGAATTACCCGATAAAATGAAAATTACTATATTCAAATAAAAAAAAATGAAAGTTTTCATTGAGCATTTAATCATTTCCAAAGAATGGCCTTTTTACCACCACTACCATTACTGATTACATTTGTTGTCGATTTTCTTTTCTGAAGATCACACAATCATCAGAAAACAAGAATAAAAAACATTTGACAAATAAGAACAATCTGACATGAAAATAACAAAACAAAAAAAATGATTTTATACTTAATGCCATTTCTTTTCAACTATTTGCAATTAGGATTTTCGTTGATTTCCTCATCATCATCGTGAGGGTTTCAGTTGTTGTGAATGAGTATATATTAATGTCATGATGATGATGATATTACTATTATTATCGTAAATATTACCATCGTATTTAAACTAAATATCTCTTTCCAATATTTATATATACAGGGTGTTTGGAAAAATATGATTTTCAAACACACAAATTCAATCAATTTCATATTGTAATTGATGATTCTTGAAGGAAAAAAAAATTCTATCCTATATAAGTACCAGTGTGCTAAAATGTTATATTACTTATCATTATAATCATGGATATTCTCTGTAAATATTATGACCAAAAATATAATAATATATGGAATAATGACACACTAATAGCTTTTCTTTTTTTTTCTACTTTATACTTATATAATGATGATGATTCTCAAATGTTTTCTTCTGTCGACGACGATGATGATGATGATGATGATGATGATGATGACGAATAATATGATATTGGTTAGCGAGAAAAAAAAGAATCATCAAAGAATGTTAAGTTAGGAACAATGTGTTAAACTAGAATTACCAGACCCTAGGAGGGACAGAAGGACATGTCCTCCTTTCAGAAACTTTCTACACCTAACTAGAAAAATTTTTTAACCGATGTGAAACTGTATTAGTAAGCGAGTTTTCCAATAAAAAAAAACTTTGGTCGATCTGGCAACACTATGTTTTACGTTTGTGTGATTCATTTGGCCATCATCATCATCATCTTCAATCAAGATCTTTGAAGAATCTTTTTTTTTTCTTTACTATATTTGTTTCTCATACAGATTCTCGATGTTTGAGTTTCATTCATTTTGTTTGCGTGTGTGTGTGTGTGTGTGTGTGTGTATGTATGGTCCCGGTATGTCCCAGTTTTTTTCTGGTTTCGTTATCAGTAATTGTCTAGTTTTTTTTCGAGAATAGTTTCCTATTTTCTAATATGAAACACAAACGAATGATGATGTTTGCGTGGATGTGATGTATGTAATCAGTTTGATGGCCAGTAAAAAAAAATGTGTGACCAAAACATAATAATAATAATAATGAGATATATATTATTATATAACGCCATTATATTATGTGTTGGACTATAAAGAAAATAAAAAGAAATTGTCTCGATCTCGATAAATTCTTTTCTTTTTTTTTCTTGAATGAATGAAAAGATATTCCATTGTTTCGGTCATACATTACAAATACAATTTTTTTTTCGTTCATCATCATCATCTTCATCATCATCATGTCCGAAAGGCAGAAAAAACAACGACTCTTAAGAATGTGACTTATTTCCGTTCATAATATATTTTTTCACTGTAATATATTCTTATTGATATATAAAAGTAAATATAATGGTCCTGGTTGTTGTTGTTGTTGTTGCTATTGTTGTTGATGATGATGATGGCTACTTGAATGATGATAAAACTTAAATCATTATCATCATTATCATTTATTCATAGTCAAACACTGTTAATATATATAGCTGATTTAGACATTGAAAACAGAAATCTCATCATCGATACATTTTGATTGTGTTTGTGTGTGTGTGTGTTGAATCAACAACATCCGAAAACTTGACAACGTTTGTCGATTCGGCGGCAATCATTAGGAAACAAACGAAGACAAGATAATTTTGTTTTTTTCCAACAACAACAACATAGCCAACACAATTTCTTATTCACTGTTTAAAAATGTGAAATTTTTTTTTTATTCAGTTTGATTATTCTGTCAGCCGCAAACAGAATTAAATTAAAGTTTCAATAGTAAGAAAAATAGAATGCAATGGAATTGAATCCACAGCTTCAATAATAATAAAAAAAACTAAATTTTTCCTACACACTAAAATGAAAATTGAGCAGTTGAAAATGGTGTTTAAAACAAAAAAAAACCCAAAACAACAACAACTGGTCGATAAATGTCTACGGTCTTTTTTTTCCTGAAAATTTTTTAATCTAAATTTAATTGAATTTTACACACATGCACACAAACAATCGTTATGATGATAATGTTCACAAACGTTGTTCATTGCCTCCGGTATTTCAATTAACATCATTGTACACATTAACTTTCAATTTTTCTTTTTTTTTCGTTTCTTCTTCATGATGCGGTCACGGACCAAAAAAAAAACAGCCATAATTTTTCATTGACATTTCCCAAATGATTTGACACGGGAATCGTATTTTTTTATTTTATTTTAGTAGAATTTCAACAAAAAAAATAAACAAATTTCCATCATCATTTTTTTCAAATTTGATTTCAATTGTTTTTTTTTTTTTTGATTTCTTTCATTCTCTTTCTCTCTTTCACTTTATGTTTAAATCAATTCACATTGTAAAGTTTGAATCATTAACGATTTAGCAACAAATATCATCATCATCGTCGTCGTCGAGGACAATTTGATTGTCGATATGGGAATCGTTCTTATTGTTATTGTTGTTGTTGATGATGATGATGGGCATTGAAGAATAGCCAAAATAGTTTGCAACGACATCTTACATTGCCAATTCTTTTTCTATTACTATTACTACTACTACTACTATGCTATTTTTTTCAACAAACCAAATTGTGTAATAATGATAATAATAATAATAGTAAAAATGTTATGATGATGCCTTAGGATGTGTTGTTTTTATATATTTTTCTCGTTGTTGTTGTTGTTGTTGATGATCATTGTTGTTGTACGAAAATTATTATTATTATTATTATTATTGGTAAATAGAACATAGACAACAACAACAACAACAATTCTAAAACCCAATAATAATAATAATAACAAGAAAAAACTTTCATTTTATATATTATGTATGATTATATTATATTATTATATGAAAACTATAGATACATTGTTTAGACGACGACATGAACATAAAAATATCGATAGATGATTTGTAAACAAGAATTTTTTTTATGAATTCATTCATGAATTGTCGATTATTATTACATTCTTTTAGCGACAATTTAAATTATTTTTTCGAAAATTTTTTTTTGTATCTGCTGTTGTTCTGGTAACAATATTGTTGAATGATGTGTGTGGGTGTGTGTGTGTGGGTGTGTGCAGCATGAATATTCATTCTCAATCATATCATATTAAATTGGTTTGAAGAATTTTATATTCAAAATCTAATATAGTAGTGATTTTTCTTTTTTTGGTCTTTTCCATTCCAATTTTCCATGTCAAAATGGAATTGAATTAAAATTTCAGTGAAGAAAAAAAAACCTCAAAAGCCACAAAACTTTTTCTCTTATTTATTTTTTTTTTCAAAAATTAAATCAATTCTCATTTTTTTTCCATACAATTTACTTGTGTTGACAATGACAAATCGTAATCAATTTTTCAAAACAAAACAAAAAAAAATTAAAAAGTTTTGAAAAGTAGAAAAAAAAACGCAAAATTCTATTATCATCATCATGTTTATTATTATTATTGCACATTGCACTTGAATTCTCGTTCATTTATTTATTCAGTTCTTTCGGAATTCGTTTCGTTTTTTTTGACTACATTGTTTTTTTCTGTGTGTGTGTCTATGGCATTCCAATTTTAATGATTCTGACCATAATAATAATAAACTTGTCAAGTCGTTTCGTCAGGTTTTTTTTTCTCTTTTCATTCCATCCTTATATGTCAACTGTTTGTTGTTGTTGTTGTTCACATTCTTGTCATTGTCAACTTTAGCTGTTGTATAGTTAATTTTTTTTTCTATTATTAATTCTCTAAACAAAAATTTTCCAACAAAAAAAACAACAACAACAATGAAATTATCTAGAATTATTCACAACAACATCTGTTTACCATTCTGTCGTTTGTATTGATTGAATGGATTATAATTAAATTTATATAATATTTGTAAAAAAAGCCAAGATGCAAAAATGTATTCATCATTAACATGTAGAATATATATATAAGGCAAGTTCATAGGTTTATATTCTAAACTTTAGAACAAAAAATGACTTAAATATCAATATATATATAAAACAATTTAAAAATGAAAAAAAAAATCTATAATCACATAGAGTGTCATAACAACAATAACAATAAGTTCAAAGAAAAAAAAATGACAAGTATGAAATTCCGTAATTGTTTCTTTAATTAGTGTTGTTGTCTTGGAAACAACAACTGCAGCCATTTTAAAATGGATATTTTATTTTCATTGTCACGAACTTGTGATAGAATTGTTGTTACTAGAGAAAAAAAATGAACAAAGAAATAACAAAAACAAAAATAACCCGATGAAAATTATCAAAGTGTTAAATTGAATTTTCAATTCCAACAGTCATTTGTTGTTGTTGTTGCTTCAGAATTGCCATTTGTCCATTTGATATTCGTTTATATATGGTTCATATAATGAACAAGTATTAAATTGCATATATGATACTATTGTCTCAAATTGATCAAATTCTTGCGCGCGTTTTTTTTTGTTCTTTTCTGAATGAATGAAACACAAACAAAGAAAAAAGAAAGCGAATTTATTCTATATATATCTGGGATTCAATCATGATAAAGATGAAGAACCAAGAAAGAATATTACTGTGATCATCATCATCATCATTATAATGATAGGGATAATAATAAATTTTGACAGCAATTTTCTTTTATTTCACTTTTTTTTGGTTCAAAGATTTCATATTTCATTCTCAATTCATTCTTCCATCCTTTTATTCATTGTTGCTAGTGTTTTTTTTCGCTTTATATTGGTTATATACAATTTGTCATGATTTATTTTTTGCCATTATTTCTCTATGATGATGTTGTTGATGATAATAATGAGATCTGTCCACCAAACAACAACAACTTTAAAAGAAAAGTCAAATAAAATGATTTTTTGTTCTTGGTTTTTTTCATAAGCCAGACAAGTATTATATTGATACTGATGAAACTAATTGAGTACAATGGGTACCATAATAATTTTGAAAATTTTTCTCCTTTTTTAAATTAATAATTTTCAATTTTATCCATTTTTTCTTTTTCTAATCGCAGATATTTGTATAAAAAGTTTATAAATAACATGATGAAAATTGGACAAAAATTCAATAATTAAATGATGCGTCTACAGCAACAGCATTTCACACCAAGAACAACAACAGTGTCTCAACAACAACCACCACCACTATCCAATACATCACCATACGTCAATTCATCTTCATCATTATTATTGAAAAAGAATAATGTTGTAGAATTAGATTCTAGTTATAGTACGAATGGAAGCTCAAAATCAACAAGTTCAACATCAGCCATTATTATACAACCGAATGCAGCTAGTAGTAGTACATCACAGCCTGATTCATCTTCTTTGTTTTTAGTGACCGGTAGTGGTGAACAAACGGCTAGAAAAATTACATCACATTCTAATCAGCAAGAAAAATTTTCGAAACATCCAATGAATTCAACTGCAATATCAACGTTGCAACGTTTTCAACAACAACAACAACAACTAATTGGTACGCCTACTGGTTCAAATCGTCGTACCACAATGTATAGACTAAGTTCATTCAATGAATCCTCATCATCATCATCACCACCACCACCACTGCCAACATTATCATCATCGACAAACAATGGAGGCGTAACGAATGAACTTCCATTAATGACACCGACATATGAATCGATTGATGTGCATAATTTAATCGATTCTCATCATTCAACGTTTCATGATCCAACAACAACATCGGCAACAATAGCGGCTAGTGCTGCTGTTTATGTTGATTCTAGTCAAGGAACAAGCGATGGTGGCCATGAAGAATCGAATGGTTGTATGTCGGATAATCCAACGGTTACTGTACCAGATAATCATCGTTTATATCCTGGAGCCAATGGTAGTCAACATCATTATTATAGCCGAACAGCAAGTTCAATAATGCCTATGAGCGGTATAATGACACCGTTAGCATTTACACATCATCATCATCATAATCATAATCACCATTATCCACTTGCATCAACCGGAGGCGGTTATTTGACACGTTCATCACATTATTATTATCATCATCCGGATTATTATTATTATGGATCACAAACAAATGCATCAAATACATCACCACCATTATTATATGGTCGTGATATTGATGGTAGTGGAAGCTCATCACTCCGTCCATTATCATCATTCAACAAGGATGAAGATTTTGATATATTCAACGCTATATTTGCCTTGATTTCACTTATGTCACATTGTTGCTGTTCCGGATCGACATTTATATTGGCATATTTCTTATGGCGTCATGAACAGGATATGCTATTATTTTGGCTAACCATTTTTGCTACTGTGGTGCCATCCATTATCGTCAATGTTATCTCACTGAAATGGTAAATCTTTTTGGTTTCCTGTTTTTATTTTTGGACACAAAAAAAAAAGAAATACACATTGAATAAAAAAAACAAAACATTGAAAACACTTAGAGTTGATTCAAAATGCCAGAAACAATAAATAACTTAACAATAGGAGAATGATTTTCAAAGGAAAAACGTCTTTTGTTCCGTTTATTTTTGCATTGTTTTTGTTCGATTCATTTCTCGAATGATTTTCGAGTATCTGTTATTTTTCCATTTTATTTTTCTTGGCACATTTGGATTAGTATCGCTTCAATGATCAGACCTTTATTTTCATTATTTCTGTTTCGGAAATTCTCGATGACTCAATTTAGTCGATGGACCATTTGTATATATGGCCATAGTATTCGACAATTAATCACATTGAACTGACTGGCTCCATTCGATGGTTGGTTGGTTGGGTGGGTGGATAGTTGAATTGTTTGTGATTTTATGAACTGATCGCGTTTGGACGAATAAGCTAGTAGAAGACTATGACAAAAACTCCGAGGTTCATTTACGATACTTGTTTCGATTATTATTCTTGTTTGTTATTGCTGTTGTTGTTGTTGTTGTCCATGGTATAAAATAAAATGGCATTTTTTTTCTTTGTCTAAAGCAGGTTCCGTTAAGTTAATTCTTTTTATTCCGATTTTAGTCGTTATTACTGTTATTGTTGACGAATGTCGCTTAATTGATCATCACAACACATATGTAGACAATGGAATGGGCCATGTTTCTGTTGTTGTTGTGAACGAGCCACACACACACACACACACATACATATAACAAACAGAATCAAATAGCAGAACCAAACATAAAAATAATAATAGTTGGATTTTTTTTTCTGACTAGTTAATTTGATTTCAATTGTTCTCGTGAATTCCGCTTAGGCTTTGATGTATTGTATCAAGGATTTTTATATTTCAGAATAACAGAATGATGAGAGAAAAAACCACCATTACAATTGCAAAAAAAAAACAAAACAAAATGCTAACCAGCCAAATGCAAAGCGATCTGCAAGTCGATTGTAATTCTGGATTCTCTTTGAACGAATAAAAAAAACACATTACTTAACCATTTTTTCCCAATTGGACTGAAATCCGGATAGCCCTTTTTATTTGGAACAAAATCTCTACTTTTTTCCTACTATTGTCGTCAAAAAAAAATCTTATGATGATGATGGTAAAAAAAGAAACAAAATATTGAATCCATTCAAATGTCTCCAAGGGGGAAAACATGAATATAGAACACAAGAAACGGAGAAGAGAATATTGGCTAACAACAAAAAACAAGTCGAACGTCATAGTGGTTGAGAATATTGATGTTGAATGAAATAAAACCGAAAGAGAGAGAGAGAATGAGAGAATATAATAACAATAAAAATAAATGAGCTTTGAAGCTCCCAAGACTCGATACAAATGAGATGAGACAAACACACACACACACACAAACACATTTGGATTACAAAATGCATTTGAAAATCATTGAAAAAAAAAAATAGAAAAAGGATAGTAGAAATGATGAACGATTATGTCTATTGTTTGTAGGATAAGAAAAAAGATTGATAAAATGATTGTGTGTAATGGTTGTTAGACCAAAAAGATTTAAACACACATAAAATTAAGTTTTGAAAATAAAGAAATTTTGAAAAACTGTATCAAAATGAATTTGAATGAAAAAAAAACTTTGCTTTATCCGATGGTTGAAAAGTTCATTCGGAAAACTTTACATTGCCAAAAATGGTAGCATAAAGCAAAAATTATTGATCATTTTTCGATTATCATCGATCAATCAGGTCTGAAATGGTAGAAAAAAAAGAAAGGGGTCATTGTGAATTTCTGATGTTTTAATCTTGGATGTTAAATGTTATTTTGTTGTAGAACTTTTTTTTCTTTTTTTTTTTGGTTAAAAATAAATACATTTTTCGTTAATGTTCAGTTGTTTGATCACAAAATTTATATAAACAAACATTTTGCTGAAAATGGACAATCAAAATCGAATAGAAAAAGTTATTATATTCAATTGAATCACCAAATGTCACCAGATGAAACTGAAAAATGGAGAGGGGTGACGGAAAGGAAGAGGAAATTTTTTTTTCAATAATAATAAATGATAGTGATGACTATGGTCATTATCATCAGCTGTTGTTTGATGTTTTTAGAAAAGTTTTTTTTCTACGATTTATTTCGATTTTTTTTTCTCTCACTGAAAACAAATCAACCAACTTCAGTACGCTAACTAGCAACTTTTCAAAATTACTAATTATTAGTGAAAGCATGCTAAATCGAATATGATATTTATTGAATGAAAACAAATAAACAAACAAAAATTGAATCGAAATGAAAAAAAAATGTTCATCATCAATTTGTTTGGATAACGTTTTCCAACTAACGTAATACGATAAACGACGAATAAATCTTTGTCAAAGTTTTAATCTCTCATGTTTATCTGATCTCTGTCGTTTTTTTTGTTTCGGTGATTCAAAATGAAATAAATGAAGTTCTAAACTGTTTTTAGAAAGGATAGAATTCTGGTCGAATCCAATGGAAAAAAAACGAGAATAGATGAGAATGTAATGAAAAAGAAAAAATCGATTTTTTTACTCCGTTTCGATTCTAGTTTCCATTGCTGTAATAATTCAAGAATTAAATTACAATTGATTCATTTCTTCACTGTACACATGGTCATCAATTGATCATTGTTGTTGATATCCATCACATTCGAATCATTCAGACTTTGATAGTATTGTTTTCGATCCCCATCACCACCAAAAAAAACAAAACCAAACAATGTTTTCCAAGAAAAAAATCAATTGAAACGAAACGATTCAAGAGAATAATTGAAATGAACAAAATTAGTCGTCATCATTGTATTATTATTACAATTAATCAGACTTTCAGAAACTTTCAAGACTTTTTACTAGAAATTCTGTATGAGTTTTTAGAATATTTATATATTGCACCACCACACAAACATATGGATGGATAACTTTTGTAAATTGTTCCTTAGTCTTAATGTTAATGGAAGGAATATATTTGTTTGTGTATTTGATGGGAAATAATAAACAAAATATAGAGTACCACCATCATCATCATCATCACCAGCATCATACACCGAGTAGTAAATTATCATTCAATTCATTAATTGTTTCTTTCCATTCATGCGAATTGTTGTTGTTGTTGTTGTTCATTTGTTCATTTGTTCCAAATGTTAAATTGTGAATACCAATATATATGAATCATATTGAATTATATATTGAACATGTACCATGAAAAAAATATGATCGGAAACAAAATAATACCATCAGATGATGATGATGATGGAGATTAGTGCAATGTGTGTGTGTGTGTGTGTGGGTGCTTCCCGTTTTTTCCAATTCTTCATTCATCCATTTCAATTCATAATATTATCACTGTTCCTTTCAAGCTTTATTTATTAATATTAGAAATGAAGATGTTTAGTTTAGTTTCAAATAGCGGAAGAAAAACAAAAAATTCCAATAATCCTGAATAAGCAAAAATTGATCAAAAAAAAAAAAAAAAAAAAATGACTTAATTGACCACCACTGTAATGTAGCTGAATACAATACAATGATCATATCCTGAATGTTGAATGAACAATCTTCATCGTAATATCATAATATAACCAATAATAATAAATCGACTCTAACTACAAAGACCTAATAATAGTGAGTGTGATAGAAATAATTGAATGTGAATCTATAGATTCTATAGAATATGTGTTGAATTTATGAACCAAAAAAAAAAAAAAAAAAAATAAAGTTCAAAAAAGGTCAATCAATATATTGAGACCATTGGTCTCTAAATGTGAATAAAGAGTAAATTTTTTGTTTTTCATTGAGATGAGTATGAAAAAAAAATTTCTTCCGTAACAAATAACAGAATATAGAGTCATGTTATCATAATAAAAATAGTCATAGTAAAAAAAAAATTTGCCCAACCGATATCTAAAATGTCTATGTGTGTGTCTTGAATATATAATATATAACACATCCGTAACATTCAAATGTTTTTTTTTCTTTGAACAGACAAGAAATGTATACGCTTACTTGCCATGTAAACGTGAATTTGTTTTTTGATACGAATTTTTTAATAATAATAACAATATTTATTTATTATTTTATCACTTGTTTTTTTTTCTTATTTATTCTAGGTTATTGAATGACAATCATCGACAACAACATGAAAAATATCATCAACAACAGAATAATAATAATAATAATAATTCGAATGGAACAACGGCTGAACCATTTCTATTACGAAGGCCAGAAATTGGACCATGTGGTTGGATGTTTCGAATATTATTACACATTATTTTATTGGGACCAGTACTAAGGTAAGGTTGCAATTATTACAAAAATTCTCTACTACCTCTCTAGGGATATTGTCATATTCATTCATTTTACTTTTTCCATAAGACAAAATGATTTAATCAAAGATACTATACAATAATGGAACATAATCGAACAAGTTGAATGTTCATCTTGTTTTTTCTCTGATTACAAAAAAAATAGACAAGGATGACAATGTGACTATAAATTTGCGTATAGAATAAATCGCTATTGAATTGATTCAGAATAAACGTAGGCTAAATATTAATAATTATAGTGAATGAATGGAAAACATTTGAATTACAAATTTGTGATTTTTACTCTCTTTCTCTATAGAGCTGAATAGTTTCTGATGATGATCTAATTCATCTTGGTTTTGGAAAAAAAAGAAATACATTTGATTTTCGATTTTTCATTCCACGTGATAACCAGATTTCCGAAAAAAAAATTTCCAAACCAAATTTAAGATTTTGATTATTCGAATTTACTATTATATTTCATCATAGAAACGAATGAAGGAAAAAATCAAACGAATCCTCAACTGATGAAAGGAAACAAATCGAATGATTTTGTTTCCCTTCTTTTTATTCATTCATTCAATTCGTATTTTTTTCCACTATATAAAACAAATGTTAAATTAAAATTCAGCTGACGAACACAAATAGGAATCAACCGACCGACCGACCAACTAACCACTAAAACGACAAAGAATATGAGTAAAGATTTTTTTTTTACATTCAATTCAATTCTTGGTTGTTGTTTAAGCAAATGATTCAACAATGATGATGTTGTCGTTGTCAGGGGTAAGGCACAGCCACAGCCATAGACAATTGAACATTGTTATTGGTTGAAAAGACTATTTGATGGATAAATGCAGCAAAATAACATTCGAAAAAAAAATGAAAGGGAAAAAATTGTGAGTAGGGGGTTGAAAGAAGAAATATAAAATAATGTGACAAATCCAGATCTAATAATATTATTTGGTTACTATTTTTTTTCTCGTTAATGCGGTTCCATTAAGTCTCTCGTTCAATCATCTTTCATACTTGATTCAATGTTTTTTTTTTGATTCTGATTCATAAAAACACTGAATGTATAGAGTTTCAAAGATCGATTCTAGCGATTGTATTGAATTGCATTAAAAACGAATGAACAAACTGAACGAATGATGATGATGATGATGATGATGATGAGCTCTCTTGTGTTTGTTGTATATATATACAATTCTAGATGGCTTCATCATCATCATCATCATCTCGTAATAATAACATAATCGAAATACAAAAAATTATAGTCAAAAAAAAAGAATCGAATCATGGATTAATGCTTGGATGGGTTATTAATACTATATTAATGTTATATCATATTAGTGGTGCAACAAGCCAATTGATATGCAATCAATCAAAAAAAAAAACTTTCTATTTTCGATTCTAAGCAACTTTGTGAATCAATTAACATTTTCTTCTTTTCGCAGTCAATTTAATGACAAGAAGAAAAAAAAAATTATTATTATTATTCAGAAATTGTGAAAATCTGATTTAGAAAGAAAAAAATTTGTGGAAAAAAATAGACATAAATGTATTATAGATTGGATAAAAAAAAGAAAGAAATTTATTCTGAATGAATGAACACAGTGGAATCATGAATGACAGGAAAATTATTCAACTCGATGACATTTGCTGGATATTCATCGCAAAAAAAGGTCGTTGATTTCATTGGAAATATATTTCGCCCACTTCCACTAGAAAAAAAAATTTTGTTGTTTAATGTCAATCAAAGTTTGTCGTCACTATATTGCTATTGAAATAATGAATCATTTGTTAAGGTTTTCTTTTTTTTCTCTTTTTTATTCTTCATTCTACAGTTCATAGTACAAAAAAAATGCCAAACAAACTGACCAACATGTGGATGTTGTTTGATGAAAATTGACAGATTGAAAGACATGATTCCATACAAACACACACACACACACACACATACACAATGGTTAACCAATGGTCATTTCATTTCATGTCTATATTTTGATTATTGTTGTTATTCTTGAAACATGAATCTTGATGGTCATTCTTTCTTTCTTTCTCTTTGTTCCTCTCACAAAATGACACACACACAAACATGCATATTGAACAAAATGAACATTTCAATAGTGGTAGTCTATCGTCGATAACATCTCATTTCAAAGAAAAAAAAATCCCTATATATACATTATTGAATCAAGAACTTTGTGGAAAAAAAAATTTTGTATATGAAAATGCGATTTCATATCAAAGATTACAAACATTACATTATCAAACGCGTACACATCATAAATTCATTTCTTTTTCTTGACTGTCTTATTTTTTTTCTTTAAAAAATTCTAGCATACTAAGAATTGTAATAAATAGATGAATAATCCAAAAAAATAGAAAGAACGAAATAAGAATGAAAATCAAAGAAATCTAAACGAAAAACGTGACCACTTTCCCTTTGCCTTTTTTTAAACCGAATCTTTCATTTCATTCACTTATAAGTTTCATCTAAAAAAATAGCCAGTTTATTTATTATATTGTATATAAAGACATTTTATCATCCGATTCTTTAATAAAACAAGTAAACAATGAACGGAATGGAATGGAGAAAGAATTCGTCAAAAAAAAAATAACTTAAAATTGTATTGAAACATTTTTTTTCTCTGCTCAAAAATGAGATTAAATTATCTTTTACTGAATTTACTTTAACTTTCATCATTCATTCATTTATTTTTCTTATTTTTTTTTTGATTTCATAACGTTTGTGTTGGTGACTATTTTTTTTCTACATCCGAAAACTTAAAAACAAAACACGAAATATAAGCTTGCGAAATAAAACATTTCATTCTATTTTCATCCAACACATCTCGATAATGTTTAGTTATAGTATATTTTGTGTTCGTTTGTGTGGAGAAAAAAAAATTTTTTTTTTTGATTCGCAAAAGAATTTCAAATTCTTGTCCTTGATGATACTGGAAACATGAATGGTGATGTTTGGCATGTTCATAAATGTTGTTGTCCATTGATACCGATAATCGTGTCTCTGTGTATAGTCAATTTAAATAATCGATTGTGTTACATTCACCAAGCAAAAAAAGCATCAGAATAAAATAAAAAGCCTACAAATTCTTGTTCAATCCAAACAAAATCAATATTTTGTTGTAATCGTTGATGCTATTGTCGTTTTCAAGTGATTCAAGGAAAAAGAATATATTCGATTCCATTGGAAAATAATATTGAATTGCAATTTATCTACATTTTTCTATCTATCTATCTATCTATCTATTATAGAGAATTTACAATTCAAAAGTCCTATACGAGACACATTATTCGTATTAGGAATATAAATGAACTCAATGTGTACAGTGTTGAATTGATTGTATTCACAAAAAAAAAACGAAAAACGGAAAACAATCAAATCACAAATGAAATGTTCACAAAGAAAATGTTGTGCTAAATGAAAAATGCAGAATGAATGAGATTCTAACGAATTTTTGAACTCTATAGAATAGAATTAGCAAGTTGATTAATTTGAATTTGGCAAGAATTCCGTTCTGGAAAATTTTTTTTTTCGTTTATGTTCCTTTCTTCTTTATATTTAACGGATGACATTGGTCTTTATTCTTATAAATTTCTTCTTTGAAATACGATTTTTGGTCTTCCGCTAGCTATGCCGATGTCGTTTAATATGTATATTGTAATGGGGAATATTCGTACCAATCGATCGAATAGATCAAGTTCATTTGAAGTAATTTCGAATGAAAACTTTCTCTCTCTCTCTCTTTATATATATATATTCAATCTTCACTTTGAACAATCGACTATTGTGATTGGCAAAATTTTCCATTCTAATATTGAAAAGAGAAAAAAAAAATAAAGTGAAATGAAAATTAACATTGATATCAGATCCCAAGACTACCGGAAACAAGTCTTTAGAATTGAACAAGATTAAAATATCGGATTTTTTTTCACTTGACAATTTCGAATTTGGAAATAAAATAACGTATATCACACAAATGTATCTCATTTCCGCACGGCTGTTGAAAATTTCCTGTTTCATAATAATAGAAATGACGAAAAGAATGAAATGAATGCCATTTTCCCTGATATAATTCAGTCTGAAAATCTTTTCTAACCAAGAAGAAATGCAAACACATTGTGTAGTAAAACTGAAAAAAATTGTGGAAAAAACGGTGTCGAAAACCCGGTGATGTTGCCCCTCTTTTTGGTCGCAGCCACTTACCGTTAGTTTCCGACACCTAATGAATAGTGATCCATGATATGTTATTTATATTGTGTTCGTCCAAGCGATTTAAATTTTTACAGTTTATAACGATAAGGTACAGGTTAGATGATCTGATAAGAGATAACAGATAGACAAAAAAAACTATAGGAATTTTGTTTGTATAATCGATATAGATGTAATAAGCGGTATAGAGAGTGGTACAATAATCGAACATTGATCAAAATAGCCGATACGCGATGTTGAAAATTTGATAATAATAATAATCTATTTTATCATGTTTTTTTCACATTTTCTTTACTTTGTTTAAAAATCAAATTGTAATAAAATTTGCGGTTGTTTTTTTCTATAAAAATACACATGGATATAAATTTTCATTTATTCTTTTTTTTTGTTGTGCCAAAGCAAAAAGGCAATTATCCACATTGCCATGAAAATTGGATTATTCGATCATCATCATCATCATCTTCATCATAGTTTGTCATCATTATCATTATTGTTATTATTATCATTATTATTAAAGATATAATAATGGATCATTTATTGTTTGTTGATGTTTTAGAAAATTGATGTTCAGAAACAAAAATAAATAAATAACACACAGATGATTTTCTCTGGGCAAGAAAAAAAAAACATTTGAAAATGTCAATTAAGAATTATTTTTATGGCTTTAAATGGATCGTTATCACCATTTAGAAAATTTGGTAAACGAATGAATGGAATGAAAATAAACCACAACCCCAATCAAACCAAACCAATAAGTACAAAAAAAAGACATCATTAAATTTTGTAGAATAAAAATCAGTGTTTGAATCGATTCGAATGGGAAAATTTTTGGAAAGATTTTTTTTTCTGTTTCCTACTCAAAATTGATCAAAGAAAACGAAATTTTTTTTTAGCCAAAGACAATTATCGGATCGAATACCATGTATATATATATATGAATGATGTATCCATGATGTATTCTGTAACCTGATTTTTTTTTATATATAGCACAACAACAATGTTATCAAATTCTTTGATTAAAATACAACAAGATGGCGATGACAAGATGTTATCGAGAGAAAAAAAACGATATTTTTGAATTATTTATTAATTAAAACCAAAAGGATAAGGACAACATAATAGATAGCAACGACAACAGAAAACAAAAAAAAAACTGATGTAATGAATTGTTGTTGTTACATACAAACGACAAACTAAAAAAAAACTGATAATGAATGAAAACTTTTTTTTTTTCGTTATTCTCCAATCTTATCGATTCACACGATCAAAATATAGCTTCGAAAATATAACAAAGACATAGATATCTCTAGAGAGGGTGAGAGAAAAAAAAAATTCAGAAAATTTTTTTCAACATCAATGTTGTATGGACCATTTCCATTCATTCAAATGTAATTAACAAACTCATTCATTTTTAAACACACACACATACACACACACACACACACGATTCTTTTTTTTCTCGTTGTTCAATGTCAGTTCCTATCATTTAAATAATTAATTAACTAACTAATTAATTTAAAAATGCACAGAAACACACATACACACACAAAAATGAACATGTAAATATATAGAATGGAAATCTTAAGTAGTGCCATGAATATAGCCAGATAACAGACAATGAAAATATCGAAACGTTTTTCACATTTTTATAACATGAATAACGACAGCATATCTTTTTTTTCTTGTATACAGTAGTGTAAAACAAAACGAAAAAGAAAAAAATTAAATTGTTTCACTTTTGAGAATTTCCGATAAAAATTAAAAAAAAAAAAAGAAAATCAACGATACGAGTTGACAGGTTTTTGGAAATTTTAACTACCTCTCTCTTGTTAATAATGGTAAAATTATTTCTCTCCATATATCACTAATTCAACTAGGAGTTTATATAATTGAGTTTATTGAATTTCAAATTTATTCAAAAATGATTTGAATAGATTTATGATGATGATAATTGATAATTAATGATTACAAAATTCTTTAAACAAATTTTCAATCGAAAAACATCAACCCTTAACGCCATCTGCCGAA
The DNA here is from genome assembly GCF_024713945.1 of Dermatophagoides farinae. NCBI lineage: Eukaryota > Metazoa > Arthropoda > Arachnida > Sarcoptiformes > Pyroglyphidae > Dermatophagoides > Dermatophagoides farinae. Next base: position 4,636,353 of record NC_134678.1, read on the forward strand.
GTTTTTTCAAATTTATTAAAAATTTTGTTTTTTTTTCATTTCTTTTAGATATATCGAACTATTACGATATGGTGTTAAAAGTTGGTCGGATAAACGTCGTCGTGTTGATTATCAACAACAGAATGGTCAAAAAGATGGTGGATGGTCAACATCATCATCTACGGCATTGCCATCATTATCAACCACATTGCCTAGACCTCGTTTTCAATCATCCATTGGTCCAGGTGGTTTACCCGATTTTGAACCAGCAGTGAGTAGTGATCATCCACACAGAGAGATACTAAAATACATTTGTAATTATATCATTAAAACAGCGAAAGTCGGCTAGTCATGAGAAATCTTCATTTAATCGTATCGATTATTATCTATTAACGGTGGCCGAAGATCGTGACACTTCATTGCTAAGTTTGTTTCAATGTTTAATGCAATGTACAATACAAATGACATTGCATCTACATTCACTTATTTCACATTGGTATTTTGAGCATCATCATCATCTCAATAATTACAATCACAATTATACAGGTAAGAATAAGAGAATATTCTTTATCAATTCTTTATAATATTTTTCTATCCAATCTTTATAGAATATGTTCAGATGACCGTGATCTTTTTGGCACTGTTTGAAACCTCTTGGTCAATCAGTTCCTATCATCGAGCCTTACGTCGAGCTTCATATGATAAACGTAATCTATCAGCCTTTGGTACAATTATACAATCATTTTGGCATGGATTAACATTGGCATCCAGATTACTGGCCATTTCATTGTTCCTACATCAATTCGGTTATTGGTTATTACCGATTGGAATCGGTCATTGGGGCATAATGACCATATGGATAATGCATCAGGGAACACATTTCTTTGATTCAGAACTTGGCCGACCAAATCCTTGTCAAGAATATATGTTCAACATGCTTATCGGGTTAATTTATTTATTCATATTCATCAATCTAAAAGACGAACCAACTCGTTATAAATATTTTGCATTTTATACTGTAATTATGGTCGAAGATTTTACATTTGCTGCACTTTGGTTTTTGCGTATAGAAACTGATTATTTTTGGTCATTACGTTCATTGTTGTTTGTTGCCGTACCAATATTATTCATTGTAAGCATTCTAGTCATGCAATTCTATTATTGGTTCGTACATCCAAATGGACGTCCATTGATTGTCAATAAAGCAGCTAGATGTTGTTGATATGCATACAATCAAAGTTGATATGAAAAAAAATGACAAATGACACTCCAGTGAGAAACACGGACATCTTTTTTTTTGTTATAAATTACATTCTCATTGATAAAAATAATAAATTTCATTTTCAATTCAAACTCTTCTTTTAGTCACCCTAAAATTGGTTTATTGATTCATATATGAAAAAAAAAATAAATTTTCAATAACAAAAACTTACCCATCTTTGTCGTATTTGATTGTTAAGAAATTTGAATATGTCGATAAAAGATTAAATAGAATTGTTGATGATGATGACGGTGGTGGAGGTGATGGTTGCATATTTCGTTGATTATGATGATAATGATGTGAAACGATTGATGATGATGGTACAATTTTTTTAATCTCATAATCATTATCATCTGATGGAGATGATGATATTTCATTCGTAATCGATGATAAAATTGTTGATTGATAATCACTATGATTATGATGATGATGATGATGATGTGGAGACTCAGTTATATTCAAAGGTGAAGTATGTTGATGTTGATCACTTTGATGAATATATTGAAAAAGTCCATCAATAAATTCAGCTAATGAAACACGACCATCTTGATCAGAATCTAATTTATCAAACAATTGTTCAATAATTGTATCATTCTGAATGTTCATACCAATATGTTCACAAACACGATACAGTTCATGAACGGTTAGATATCCATCACGGCCAACATCTAATTGTTTCCAAATATCAAGTAGATATTCTTCATATGATAATGTATCATTAATTGTGGTGGTAGTATCCACTATTTCTGAATGACCATCATCACCATTCGAAGGTGTTGTTGCATAAAGTTGATCTAAATAATCATCATATTCATATGGTTCATCATCAATTTTTGGTGTTGTACTGATTACATCCAATGATGATGGTGGTGAGGTATTTGTGATTAAATCCAAAACATTATTGTTGATTATTGTTGGTGATGATGATGATGTTGTTGTAGATTGTGGACAATCATAACGATCAACGTAATAATCATCGTCCTCCATTTTTTTTTTCATTGATTGGATTAAAATTTTATTTATGCAATTTGATTGAATTTATAGAATGTGAATAGAACATCACAAGTCATCACATCGATGATCGATTTTAGTTGATGTGTAAATTCACAATGAACAGGATGGCTAATATATGAACACAATGGTTATCCATACATACAGGAAAATAGGTGATTTGAATTTTTTTTTTTTTTTTTTGAATAAAGTGAAATATTTTCATCAATGGTGATGTGTTTTTTTTGTGTGAATGAAAACAAACAAACAAACAAACAATTTTTGTTGGAATTCATCCGACCAAAACCAGTGGTCTTATAAACGCATTTCAAAGCGTTAAGTTATACAACAGAAAAAAATACTCATATTTTTTTCAGGATACCTTGTTTTAGTCATTATCGTTATGATTTTTATATACGTTCTCTATTCGACCATAACGTATAAATGTTCTTTTTTTACGTATGATATATTATATATCGAGGACGTCAACTCTTCGATGCGTTCTGGTTGTTTTTTTTTGTTGCTGTCATCGTATTCATTTAAAGAAAACGAAATATTTGTTTGGAAAAAAAGAGAAAAAGAACTATGAGAACATATGAGAACAAAAGGATATATGATTCGCAATGGTTTTCAATGAATTGGATTGCATTAAATTGTTTATGTGGTTGGTTGGTTGGTTGGTTGACAATATGAACTGTATAATAAACAGTATATATATACACAGGAGGTTCATTGAAATGGAAATGAGAAATATATTACCTGGGTAAAAATGATGATGATGTTATAATAGTGGTGGTGGCCACGGCGGTAACAGTGATGATTAGAATGATGATGATGATGATGATGGTAAAAATAGAAATCTTTGTGGTTGTCGATTATGGATAATGTTACATTAGTGATGATGGTTGCAAATGAAACAATTATGAACAACAAATGAAGATTTTTCTTTTGTTGGAAAAAGAGAGAAAAAAAAATATATTTCATAAATGATAACTCCAGATGATCATCATCGACAAAGACGACAATGATGATTATGTTGATAATATAATGATGAAATTGTCAAAAGTTCATGGACCTTATTCATCATAATGGCCAATTTTTAGCATTCAAATATGTATGTAGTCGTTGTGTATGAATTCATTCATTCATTCGGGGACAAACAACCGAAAGTAGGATTAAATTTTCCAATTCATTTCCCAGTCATCGAATCTTTTTCTTCTACTCTTCGATCATTGATTGATGAGAATTATTTTAACACAAATACATAGAAGACGAATCATTGGCATAAGATGAATACATTTAAAATTTGAATGAATGAATCAATAAATAAACATGAGGAAAAAGGTCAATCGGATTGTTGTGGTCGTTGTATATACAGTACAATCTATTGATAATCTTTGTGTTGACACCCAACATCAGATTGATCGATATGATCCATGATGTATTTGAAAATACTATTAGAACTGAAGAATAGATGGAAGATAATTTTCTGGGTCACAATATTGCAGTTTTATTTTGGGCGCCATTTATTTAACAAAAATTACGATAACTCTATAAAAATTGTTGAAGAAGACATTTGGACGTATGGCAAATCGTATTGTATTTGTCCTTGATCTTCCCTTTTTTCACAAGGTGTCAAATTTTGGAAATCTGTAGTCCGTAGAGCTGCTGCTGAGATTGGTGAATGAAATGATTGTTGCATGTCATTGTTGTCATTGTAAATCTATCGATTCAAAAATGAACGTAAAGAGAAGATTTGATAAAATTTAAAGAAAAGATATTGTCGCCCTCCTACACACACAAATACTATTCTTTATTCCAAAATGACAACTAGTTGAAATAAATTCACACATAATATCGAACGATAACCAAAAAACGTTACCAATTTGAATCAAAAAAAAAAATCGTACAAGCAAAAAATCTGCATGGCATGGATCTACATTTTTTGAAGTCGATTCGTTAGAAAATAGTAGTGGCGCCTTTGAATATCATCATTGTGGCAATAATGGATGTGTAATAATCATCATAATGGTGTGGTCGTTATCGTCACATTGAATGGTATGCAGACACAAATAGGCATTCTCTTTCTCTCAAACTACACATACAAATACATAATGGATTTACAACAATGATGATGGTCATTTTCTCGATGATATATTATCAAATGAATGAGATTTGGCCTTGGATGATTGGCGCACTCGATGATTGAGAAATAAAAATGAAAATTAGAGTTACTTCTTCTCTTACCTTGCCAGTTCTCATCACCCTTTTTTTCTATTTCAATCGTGGTTATTTTCAATTTGGTAGCAAACAGGTCTAAACTCCTTTCACTTATAATTATCAAAGGTATTTGACACACGGTAAGACAAGTGCGACGGATGATTTTATACTCTAAACTTATGAAGTGAGTAACGATGAGTTATGTAATCCGGGTAATATTTATTTACGATGGCACCATTTTGTTATTTTTTTCCAAAAAAGAAGTTCATTACAAAAACATTGACAAAAGATTTGTTTTGAAGATAATAAAAAATTTTACCAAACAAATTTGTTGTTGGACGCATTAAAAACACTGACAACACCTAGTCACTCTCTCTCATCAATAATTTGGAGTGGGATTCAGAATAGTTCTAGTCAGAATTTGTTGTCATTTTGTTCGAGGTCTGGATTCATTCTATATACCTGTTTGTTCCGTCATTGGTACGCCAAATTGGTTACTGGTATTTTTTTTTTATTTACCCATGGCAACAATATTGTGAACTGTATGTTGTTTTTTCAAATTAACTTAATTTTTGCAATGATTTTTGATTAAAGAAATTTAAAGAATTTTTATTAGCATAAATTTTTTTCACACATAATGAAATTAATAATAAAAAAAGATTTTAAAAATGTTCAAACTGGCTTGATATAAAAAAAACGACAATACAGTGATGGTTCTTAGTTTCGAACAGCATTTACAGTAAAATTACTAATCATTTCATTGATGCGATCTGGAAGTATTCTGGTTGAACGGAATTGTTGCATTTCTTCTTTGGTCATGTTGCCCAACAATTTGCCAGGAATGTGTCGGATGGAATCACGGAAATCCGGTTCATCATTAATTGCGTTTACATAGATTGAAAACAAAGCCATTACGAGAGCCAACATCATGATAACAACGAACATTAAACGGCCAGACATTTTTGCAGAGATTATAAGAGAGAGAGAGAGAGAGAGAGAGAGATTTCAACAAATTCAAAATTTTAAAAAAATTCAAAAATTTTATGATTCAATAGTTGATTATTTTGTAAAATCGTTCAGATATTGCTTTGATTAGTAGTGATAGTAGTGAAGTTGTTGGTTGTGATTTCATTGGTACCGACAAGTAGAGATTATATTTATTTTCAAACGGCATTGTTGATTGATTGTACGATGTGATTATTCTAATAATAATAATATAATTTAATATAATAATTATTTTAAATTTTAATTTGATATAATGATTATCAAATTTAAAAATAAATTAAATTTATTTTCGCTAGGTGTCGACACATTTTCGACACATTTGAATGCAGTATTGTATGAGTATTCTGTGACTATCGATTATTCGTTCATTCATTTGTTTTGCATCATATCGCAGTTTTTGTCATGTATATTGAATCAATTTCATCATCATTTTAATTTATTTAAAGCCATTATATCGAATGTTTGTAACAAAAAATTTCATTTCATCGATTCATTGTTTTATCAATATTCGGAATGGATCGTGTTTCAAAAAGGATAAAATCTAACCAAAAATGCAATCATTCTGTGAATAATTCTAACAAAACCGTTTCAACTTCAAATAATAAAATTATACCCAAAACACAAACTATTCGAAATTCCAAAGTCTCTGAAGAAACCGAACACAATCATGAAAAAATTGTTTCAATTCAATTAAATTCAATTTTGACAACCGATGATCATGTCATTCGTCCATCAAATGTTGATGAGAAAGATAAAGAGAAATCAAATCATTCTGAAAAAAGTGATGAAACATCCGATTCAACCACAACAACACAATTCGAACTATCAAAAGGACATTCAATATGTCCGATTATTAGTCGATATAAAATTGAAAGCATTTCTACTATAAAACCATTTATTCCTTTGAACGATATTTTAAATGAGAGAATCAAAAATGCATTTATAAATGGTATCGATGATCATGATGATGATGATGATGAGGATGTAGATGAAGAACAAGATACGATTGTTGTCCAACCTTTGATAAAAGCTTTAAAAAACAAACAAAAACAACAAACAAATGTCTCTTCATCGCCAAATATCAATTTCAAAAAATGGGCCGATGCTTTCAACAATGATCTGGCAAAATTGTCTGCCATCAGCGGATGATTCTTTTCAGAATTCTAGTTTTGATCGTGATCAAAATTTCGTCAATTGTTCAAGTAACAATGTTATTAATTCTACTAATGAAAATGAAAGAATAGATGATAATTTATCAATTTTGGAAGATAAAAATCCTTGTCCAAATGAAACAACAATTATATCAGATACAAGCTGCAATTTTTCTAAGCAACTATCAGAAAAGCATTTAAAAATTTCAAGAAATAAACCACCTGTACAATCAACACCATTACCTGAAATCCAACGTCGAGCATTAAAACGATTTTCACAATTAGAAATTGCAAACCATACGATCACGAAACCATCTTTCAATGATTCATTGAATGATTATTTCGATAACAACGGGGAGGATATTGAATACAGAGAATTAATCGCCGAACAAGAATCATCACAAAATAAGATGGACAAATTTTGTGACCAATCAGAACAGCACAATTTATTAGCCGAAAAAATTACATTAAGAATACCTCAATCATTACTACTTAATAATAATAGTTATAAATCATTGACACTTGAACAAATCATTGCCCAATTGAATACACACACAAATGATTTTTAAAAATACATGCTTTATTATTATTTTTAATTTAATTTGTAAAAATTAATATTCGTTTGTTATCCAATTCCATCTGTAGAGATAATTTTTTTTTTATCAGATTCAAATTCAATAATAATAATTCAAATTCAAATAATGATGATAATAATGAAAAATGTCAAAATATGTGTGTATGAATAGAAAATTTTTTGAAAAAACGACGGCGGGAAAATGTGGATGATTATGACAAAAAAAAAAATAAAAAGTGGGTATGCATTCATTAAAAATTAATTAGTTTGAAACTCGGAAACTTTGTGAGGGTGGGAAAAAAATACATCATTGATTGTATTTGGTCGTAATGAGGATGGTGATGAAAATTTTTACTTGAATGATAGTATGATTAATAATCAGGTAAAAGGATGGCCATTTATACAAAAGATGGATCAATCGAATAAACAGGATGGATTGAACAAAATTTTGATATGATTTTGAGATAATGATTTCATTTATAATTGCCTAAATTGATCAGTCCGTTGATTGTTGATCCGTTCGAACATCAGTATCAGCATAATTGAATTCGATTCCTAAATTTTGATGAATGGTCCTCGAATCAACAATATCCTGTGGATGAAACCATCGTTTAATGATATCGACTAAACCGATTGTAACTTTTTCGGCAACATCCATTTCAATGGATGAGGGTTCTAATGGTTCAGTCGTATGTCTTAAACGTTTATGTTGTATTTCTTCTAAATTCTGTAAAAGATTTTTCGTTTCTTTTAATCGTTGTTGTATCTTATCTTCTTCAGTGGTTTCTTTAAGATTCTGTTTTTCGGATAAATTTTTATCATTATTATCAATATCGAATTTTTCGCTATTTGAAGCATCAGCATTCGTTTCTGTGGCTGATGGTGTTGTGCTAGATGGTCGATACTCGCCATTCGAAACAATAGATAATAATGAATCAACATAAGATTTCGTTAAATATGAACCATCATTAGCAACGCGTTCTATCTCTTCACAATGCCTAGTTGGTTCGAATTTTTCAAATGTATTAAATAATAATAATGTATCATTATGAGTTATCGTGGATGGACCAGAATTCATATAAGGAAGATGACTACCGAATGGATTTTTTAAGGATTCTTCTAAATAGTCATATGGATGAATACGTTCCGTTTCAGGCTCTTGATAACTAGGCAAAGATGTCGTCCCTTCATTTAGGCGAGCACCAGCTAAATGGCCTAAGGTTATTTGATTATCAAGATCATCGCAACCATAATCATTAACTATGAAAGGTAACGTCGTCGTACCATCTTCTGTTTGACGACAGATAGAAATGTTATTAGTATTTTGTGGGCGAGAAAGGGTCAATGCTGGAATTTCCACTGTTGTGGTCGAAGAAGATGAGGTTTGCAACTGCTGAAGTCTATGTTGGTGTTGCTCTAAAATTTGTTGGGGCGTTGGCTCTTCAACAAGTTTTTCATCAAAACAATAATCGAATCCATTTCTGTAGTTAACAATTGAAGGTTCACATTTTGCATCATTTAATAATGATTGTAAAGATAAAGTTTTTGAAGATTTTACTGGCGTCGATAAAACACCATTCGTCATGATGGGAGTGTTTGATGTTGCAGGTATACTTGTTCCATTCATTATATTTGAAAATTTAGCATTATCCATGCCTAAATCTGAAATGGTCAATGGAGGAAATTGTTTTAAATGTTCAGCTAATTGATCACGTGCAAATATTCGAGTTTTGGCGAAATACCATAAACGAGATGCTTCACAGTAATGCATTCCTGAATGACGGTAATAACGAATGGCATTTTCGCATAATAATCTCACATCATATTTTAATTCGGCTACCGACTGATAAATATTGTGCTCAATCTTTTTGCGAATCGTGTTGAAATCCATAGGATGTTTTACCACTTGTGAATATCCAGGCGTTAATGAATCGATTACAGGCCAAGCAAATAATTTTTGTGGATCTTTCATTTCTAGACGTTTTAATAGCGATAAAAGAAAATTTTGAAATACAATTTGATTCGAAGAGGTTGCTGATTTTCGAAATTTAGATAGTGAAGTTTTCATTTTTTCACACCTTCTTAGATGCTCATACAGATTATTGGAATCACAACGAACATGACCTTTTTGTAATAATTGCCGATAAACCGAAAATGTTGGTTTTAACTTTGTATGTGACCTATGCACATCTTTATTTTCGAGTGATTTTACATCAACAGACAAAGATAATGAAGAATTCAGTGATTGTCGAGAGTCTTCTTCTTGACCACTTATCGTTTGACCATTATTAAGTTCGCCAATCATTTCATCGCCATCCGGCACAAGAGCAGAAATATCTAATTTTGAACATGAATCTACATCAATCAAATCAACCGATGAAAATATAGAATCTTGATTCATTGACATTATGACATCAACATCTTCATCATCAACATCATCGATCATTTCAACTGAATCCTGTTGTCGAATAGAAGAGGATAGAGTTTTGTTGATTTGCTCTGGATATGGATCTCCCTTGATCGATATGGAATGTCCATCGATTTCCATGCAATTACTGTCATTATTAGTTTGATCAATAATATTGAGAGAATTCTTGATAATGCTATTAGATAATAATGAAGATTGTGTTGCCGATGAATCGGTGATGTGCATTGTTTTATTATTTACATTTTTTACAGTGACAATATCATTCATTTTAGAAGTGGTGCTGAATTCTTTACTTTGGTCAATTGAATTTGTTTGCGATGGATGATCATTAATAACATGATTTGATGTGGATAATGATAAATTCTGATGGTGGTGATGATGGTGATGGTGATGATGATGTTTCTTTTTTTTCTTTTTTGCTTTTCGATTATTACTATTAATTCTATCAATCTGTTGGAAATCAACATTATGATGAAATGCATCACTATTCAATGGTAACAGTTCTGGTGGAGTCAATGTTAATGAAGAACTGTCACCGGAAGATATTCTTGCATCATGATCATCATCAGCATTATTTTTATTGATATTATTATTAAGAAAAGATGTCGTTGCATTTGATGATGCAGGTGAATATGAACCAGAGTGGCCAACTTTTAACACAATTTTCAACGGCTTAGTTGATAACGATGATGATGATGCTATTTCCATCGGTAATTGACCATTTGCAGTTGCTGATGATTCCATATTCAAAGAATTGTCAATAAATACAGAATTATTATTATCAACAATCATGGATGTAATGGATGAAGATTTTGATGAATTTTTATGTTTTTTATGCTTTACGGTACAATCAGCGGAAGAATTATTAACATTCGAATTATTATTATTATTATTATTATTAGTGCTCCCACTATCGGTAGATGATGATCCAAATCGTTCGGTCATTTTCATTGTCGATTTAAAATGAAATATCCTAAAATTAAACAATTTATATATAACAAAATGTATAAATTATATTTTAAAATACCTTGATAATTTTGGTGAATTATAATTAGCATTAATGAAAGGAAGGAAGACCATTCAATTCAAAACAAAAGGCTTATATATTTTATATACACACTGTAGAAACGCATCATTCAAACGTTTTTGATTGATTGGGATCTATCACACCAAGTCTTCTGTCAAAATGGTGAACCGGCTAATATGTTTGTATGCAATTTTATGCTATGATATTATTAAAAATGAGATTACAAAAAAATATGGATATTCAGATTTTCAATTTCGACACAAATATTTTGGCTTTCTGTTCTTTTTTTTCAGCAGCAGAGGTAGACGACGGCATAAATGACGACAAATACTAATGAATTAATACTTTTTGGAAGTTCTTTCTTTGAGTATAGTTCGATGATGAAGATGATGATGATGAGTGTCACCAACAACCACCAGTAGCATCAAAATCAAGGAAGAATGTTTATTATTATTTTTATATCATTATTTTGTTATTATTATTATCAACAACGGCCACCACCACCACCGCCACAATAATCAAAAATCTTCATTCACATGAGGGCGGGATTCGTCATTATTGTCAATATATATAAGAAAGATATATACACACATGTGAACAATGCATATATACTTTGTTGCCTTTGTCTTCAATTAGGTTTCACCAGGTTTAGTTTTGTGTAATCGCTGATGTCAAAGAACCAAGCGCGCCAAAAATTGGCAATAATTATAATATATATATCGTTGATTGATAAAAAGATTTAAATAAATGTGTGATGATTCCAATCTTTCACAAACACACACGCGATTTCCAGATGTTGATATCAAAAAAAGTCCGAATCGATGCGATCGAAACATACAACACCAAACGCATGGATTATGGACGCAGTTCATGTGTGTGACAAGAAACGCAAAATATTTGTACAACAGCGAGGGCAAAGGTTACATCATATATATTCGGTATTAAAACACAACTCATACACACTTTTTACACACATTTCGAAGGAAAGAGAGAAACCAAACGAATCGAGAGAAGCAGTTCATAACACACACCACAGGTTTCGTCGTTTTTCTTTTATGATTTTCTGGTGGCGGTCGCTGGCTTATTGTTATTGTAGTTGCTACTGCGGTTTTCACGAAACGGCCACTATCATCAACAACACCATTTTATCCCCTATTTTCGCGATAAGAACCAAGCTACAGAGAGAAAGAGCAAACGTGAGTCAATATGAGCAGATAGGGGATAGACAACAAATAAACACAGACACAAACATTTCACTCACACACACACACATTTGAAACCATGAAACACAAATCAAGCTAAAGCCAAAGCGAAGCGGACGCAAATCAACATTGAAAATCACAATTACAACAATAATGATGATGATGATGATGGTTATGCGTGGTTATGTGTTTAACTGAAAGTAACAAAACAAGTATATTATATCTGTGAGTATATACGACAATCGTACAACGATCCGTGTATGAATTCTATTGTTCACACACAGATTATATATATGCACATGCAAGATTTGTATGCAGCTACCACAATATAATAGCAAAAATTGGATCCTCGCTTTTTCTCTTTGTTTGGCTCGATACTTTAGCGTTATTCATAAAGGACGTATTTGATTTTAAAAATGTTTGATTTTAAAATTATTTTGATAATATAATTAATTAATTACGGATTAATTCACAGCGAATTTTTCATTATAATAATTATATTGAAAATTATAATAAAATAATATATAACGCTGTATCTAATGAAAAAAATATCTTCATATATTTAATATAAAATTGAATTAGTCAAAAATGGTGTAAAATAATTAATGAAAAATAAGGTGTGATGAAATTATTGTTTAGTTTGTGCATAACAAACCAGATGGCATAGTATTAAAAAAGATTATCTACTATTCTATGTCGCTTAAATTTCCACTGTAAACTGCAATTTTTACACTCTGCAAGTATAAAAAACTGTATTAACTTGGCATTTGATGCGGGGAAGCCGAGCTGGACACTCCTAATTATTTTCAGTACAAACATAACTATTTAGTATGAGCTACTCAGTGTGTGTTGTGTGTGTGTGTCTGAGCATGCGGAAAAACTTTTGAATGCCGCTGAACAGTTCGTCCAGCTCAGAAGTAGAAGTCGCTTCCAAAGAAACGCATTCTGTGGTATGTAGCTTTGACAAAGCTTTTTTTCATTGTTCTAGCTCAGCACACGTTGCTGCAGCTTTTGCATCCAATAGATGGTGCAGTCATTCAATAGAACATAGAAAGAGTTCGAATTCGAATTTTCCGAATTGATTATTGTGATAATACATGTGTCACACGTGATTTTCATTTTGTGTGCCTGTGTGAGTGTGTATTTGAAGACTGCATTTATTGGAATGATTTTTTCTATTTTTGTTTCCATGATCTATGATCTACTCATCGTTTGGTAAGTTATTTCGGTTATTTAACCTGATTACACCTAAAATACCTGATAATTTTTTTCATTTAAAATAAAGAAAATGGAGCATTTACGATATTGCAGAAAGCCACAGCGGTTGACGATTCAATGTTGAGTGTCTTCATGAGATAAACCCACAAGGTTATCCTATAGGATCTATAGACACAAACTTGGATTAAACATTGGATCGATTATCATGTTCAGTCGCAATATTGAACCACAAAGTGGTTTGCTCAATGGCACGCGTTTATTTGTAAATAGACGCAGCATTGAAGCTCGAATATTGACAAGGAGGCTATGATTCATTTTGCAGCAAAACGATCGAGATCTTAAGCTACCATTTAAATTGGTTCGTGGACGATTTCCTGTCGTATTGGCTTTTGCTCTGACAATTAATTAATGTTTTAAGGGCAATCTTTCGATAAAATAAGTGTGTACCTTCCTACACCAGTATTGCAACATGGAATGATTTATGTGGCTTTTTGCCGCTGCAAAAATCCTAATAATCTGAAGATTTTTGTTCAGGAAATTAAGGAAAAGATCAACAATGACCACAGTATCTATACCAAAAATATCGTATTTCTTCAACTTATCGATTAGCAATAATAATTATGCTGTTCGGTGTACGCAACTTTTTCAACGGTATCAGGTGCAATGCACAAGTGATGGCTGACCCTGCGGTACCAAACCGAAGGCCGGAAGCAACACGCCGTTCATAGAAACCCACCGTCAGGCACAAAGCGTTAAAATTGACACCTTTGACTGGATGCCAAGTAGGGCGGCGAAGCCGTCCCCGCCTGCGGGTTTCCAGTTATATTGACCGTCAAGGATTCATACCTTTGGCTGGGTACCAAGCAGGGGGGGCGGCGCAGCCGCCACACCTGCGGGTATCCAGCTATATTGACCGTCAAGGATTAATACCTTTGACTGGATACCAAGCAGGGGGGCGGCGCAGCCGCCACCCCTGCGGGTATCCAGCTTTATTGACCGTCAAGGATTGATACCTTTGACTGGATACCAAGCAGGGGGGGGGGCGGCGCAGCCGCCACCCCTGCGGGTATCCAGCTTTATTGACCGTCAAGGATAGACAGCCCCGCAGGGCCAGCCTGGGCAGGCGCGAAGCGCCTGTACCGGGCTGGTTTTTTTTCAATTTTTTCCTTCCGAATTAACTCTTCCGATAGATTTAATTCGCAAAATGATGTTATTAATTTTGGTGATCCTATTTGAATAACTAAACCCTAATAATCATTTTTAAATCGATCAATATCGACATGCATTCGAATTCTATAGCCAATACGGTTAGAAACGGTGATCGTTCCATATTCACTACTGTTCTTCTATATTCTGTTGATTAATTCGTTCCAAATTTGTTGTTGTCGAGAGTATTACGCCGTCAAATTTATAACAAACACACATTCCGAGTGAAAAAGCGAGACACACATTGCACGACTGTTAAATAATAATATTTTTGACATAAAAAAAGTTTTTTTTTAAATTCTCTCATTTCTCAAAGCATTGTCTGATTTTTTTTTTTTGATTGATCATTAAGAAGAATTTGTGTCGAACGTGTTCAATTTTTTTCTATAGTTTTTTTTTTGTATATATTGCTATTGTTTCTAAATGTACAAGATTCATAACCGTTAAATTTATACACATTATTCTATAGTAGGCGTAGGTGGTATATGTCAGAATTATGTGATTAACCTGAATTTTCCATCAATTCGGTCATCATTTTTTTTTCACAAGTGTACCCTTTTTCTCTCATCGAAAAGAGTACCGCCAGCACACTCATAACTATAGTGTCATAGTCATATATTCTATTTAAATCCACTTTTTTCACCTATCTAAAAAGTAACTAATGATTGGCCAGGCTATCATGACCTAAATTTGGCCTTAACGGTCACGATTAGCACGCAAACGATTCTTGTCATTCGGAAATGTGGGCTTAAAGAATACAGACGGTTCTCCAATTATGACATGTATCATAATCTTGCTCATTTTCTCGGCTAACTTATTCAAAAACAAAAAACTTTGAAAAAAAATTTCAAACTTTTGTCAAATTCTACTCAAAAATATAGTTCAACAGAATTGTGCCAAAATCAACAATACTGATTAGATTTTTTTCTGTCGGGTGAGTTTAAGAATTTTTTCTTGATAATTATTAATTTTCAAATCTTAATATCAAGCAGATGTTCACCGAAATTGATGTCCTGAAAGACTTTTATTATTCTTTTCATCATATCATCACATCGAACTCGTTTTTGATTAAATTTCAAAAATAGTACCATTTTCCAAAAATAGATGGCACTCTTATCTAATTCAGCTTTTTTTTGAAAATGAAACAGTAAATTGCATGATGTAATTCCTTTATAGTGATAAACATAAATTTTTCATTTTTTTTGGTTGCTATAGATTCAGATATTGCTTTTTATGTTGAACAAGAATAAATTTGGACAAAAATAATAGCGTCCAGTCCAATATGATGACCCATATTCTTGTTTGGATGATTTTGATATCCAACCTGATTTCATTTTTTTTTCAAAAAAAAAAAAAAAAAAAAAATATCGTGATCATTGTTTTTATATACGACAATTCTAATTCTATCACATAATTTTTTTTTATCATGTAGGTTCAGCTGAATGTTTCGGACACGTTTTGATCCGTATCATTTCCTCTTATGCAATTGGAATCGGAACCCATAGCTCAAAATGGATAAGTCACTTAAACTTTCGAAACATGATATGACCCCATATACATTTCATTTACATTCAAGTTTTGCTCAGCTATTAGCATTGATACGTCGAGGTCATTATGAAGATGTTATTGAATTATTACGGCGTGAACCACAATTACTCAAACTTCGTGATCGTATGGGTCGTTCAGCATTACATCATTGTGTTGATTGTTGGCCGCTGTCAATTAATCGGCCAAATATTAATGCTGATATTGGAAAATTATTAATAAGAATGATGCCTACGATGGTCGAATGGCAAGATCAAGAAGGCAATATTGCATTACATTTGGCTGTAATCAATGGTGATATTGCACTAGTACGACATTTACTTCGATCCATGTCAGCCGTACAGATCAACATTGCCGATTATGAACTACATACAGTTATACATTGGGCTGTGGTCAGTGGCCAATTGGTTGCCATGACGATGGCAATGGAACACGGCGCCAATCCATCAACACCAGATATTTATGGTGCCTATCCTTTACATTATGCTACACAAAATTTTCTCGACATGACAACCGGTAGCAACGTAATTACGAATAAAAATGGATCAACACGTCATCTTCAAGCACAACAATCGCATGAGCAACAATTTTTTGGTTCATCAACATATAATCTTCATCAACTTGAACCTATTCCACTACTATTTCCGGACATAAATTCAAAGTCGAGCCAACAACAATCATCATCGCAACGTCGAGCCGATTCATTACGTATCTTACATCATTTACTGACCAGGCCACAGATTGATGTCAATTGTATTGATAATGAACAACGAACACCGTTGATATGGTCCGCTAGTTCAGGTAAACTTTTCAATCTACTCTTGATTGTTCCAAATATTATTACTGCTCTAACCTTCATTTTTTTACTCATTTATTTGAATGATTTGTCGTCTTTGTTGTTGCCAAATATTCTGAACATTTTTTATGTTACCATAGCATAGACAAGAATAGCCATTGTTTTCGTGCATAATTAACTTGGATTGATAATTTAACCATTTTATATTTGTTTGTCTTTTATTTCACTGCGTTTCGCTCCAATTAACTTAGCAATGTACTGACCAGTTGTGTCTGATATTTCGGAATATTGGATAGAATATTTTTCTATATGATGATGATGATGATGAAGGCGGTTATATTTCCTATTGGTTTTAGTAATTATTTAGTCCAAGGTAACCTCAAAACGAACTGATCCACAAATTCGTTTTTGTTCGTTTGCCATCCGATTTCTCGTGATAAATCTACACGAAAATCTATATGCAATAATTTAAATCACTGTGATCATTAATGAAAATTTTGATAACTTACAAATTTTCATCATTCTGTACTAGTGTCAAATTTATTTTATATAAATGAGTAAGTTGTCTATTTAAAAATAAGGTTAAATCTATGTTCTGGTTAGAACAAAGGTTTCAAATAAAAAAAAAATTTCATTCTATACATGAGAAATGTCTCCACATTTTTTGAAACTCCGTCATTATATTCTAAAAATCATACATATACCTGGATGAATTTTTCATAACTACATTTTGAGATTACCTAAATTTGGATATATTATATTAAACAGGTTAAACGATTGCCCACCGATGCCTTGACCTCGATAGTTTATTATGACAATCATTAGAGCCATA
The DNA here is from genome assembly GCF_024713945.1 of Dermatophagoides farinae. Classification (NCBI taxonomy): domain Eukaryota; kingdom Metazoa; phylum Arthropoda; class Arachnida; order Sarcoptiformes; family Pyroglyphidae; genus Dermatophagoides; species Dermatophagoides farinae. The sequence continues at coordinate 4,653,787 of NC_134678.1, forward strand.
TTTTATTCATATAGAAACATATCATGAAATCGAAATCGAATATCATTTCAGTTGTTCGGATTCATAGTTACCTGACGACTAACAATTCTTTATGAATTCTGTTTTTGTTCAATTCCGACTTGGTGTTTGTCAGCTTTTCATACCATCCTTATATTGATTTGATTGAATCCTCTTTTTTTGCTGGTTATTTCATTTTCATTTTTATTTCTATCATCATCATCATTATTATTATCATTGCTTTGTGTGTGAAACATCACGGATCACACTGTAGGTAATCATGATGCATTGTTGGTTTTGGTAAAAGCTGGTGCCGAAATATCTCAACAAGATAAAGACGGACTTTCAGGTAGATTCGTGATTTTTTTTTATTAAATTGATTTCATATTATATGTGTATGGTTAGCATTACATTGTGCATCAAGCCGTGGACATTATCGTTGTGTTCATACATTGATTACAATGTGTGGTGCTGATGTACATCAATTAGATTCCGGGGGTTGTACGCCATTATTCTATGCCGTAGCACTTGGTCATCCGGATTGTGTTCGATTGTTATTGGAATCGGGTGCACAATTAGATCATCAAGATCATAAAGGCCGTACAGCAGCACATTGTGGTGCATCTAAAGGACAATTAGAAACTTTGAAAATACTTCAAGAACATGGAGCAAATTTATGGTTGAAAAATGTTCGCGGTGATTTACCACTTCATGATGCAGTTAAATCTGGACGAGTTGGTAAATGAATTTTTTTTTAAAACTAAAAATTTGAAATATTTTAATTTTGCTATTTTCTTTTCTAGATCTCGTGAAATGGTTTCTTGATCAATCACCGGAATCTGTAAATGAAGTTAATCTGTGTGGAAGATCTCCATTACATATAGCCGCCTTTAATCATAATTTAGAAATATGTAGTCTTTTAGTTTCATATGGTGCTCATATGAATCCTATTATGAAAGTTCGTAATCAATATCTTACACCATTGGATGCTGCTTTGCAGAATGGAAGCGTACGATCTACGACTGCATCGAATTTAAATGAATTACTAGATTATCTTCGACGACAGGGTGCACAGCCATTATCACAAATCGATCGTCATCTTGCAGATCAAAACGATAATAATTTTCCAATGGAAATGGAAAATACAACATTTCAGTTATCACCTTCATCAAATAAAAATATATCGATTACGAATGTTACTCTACAACAACATGATGCTCCTACTTTAGACACAACTTTTTCTAGAATCAAATCTAGACGATCACAAGAAGTGAAAATTCAGGATAAT